>NC_066884.1:38131691-38431691 GCF_022985175.1 Labeo rohita | reverse complement strand
CTTGTTAATATAGCCACAATAATTATCAAAATATAAAGCTCGTCTTAAATTTGGAGCCCATATAATATAGAAAAGATTCCATGAAACTCTGCTCAAACGCATCATTTCTGCGATAATTAAGTACCACATGCAAAGTAATAAAAGGTTCGTTAATGTTCTCATTCGTTATACAGAGTTTTGGTGATCTTAACATTATGCTTCACTGCATGTCATTATTGTCAATTATAATTGCGTGTGCACTAAACTCACCAAAGAGTAGAAAGCGGACGCGTCAGCTCCATAGGTAACATAATTCCCGTAGCCTTGACCGCCGGTGTACGGGCTCCCGTAGACTCCCAGCGCGGCGGCGGAGCTCAGCTCGTGTCTGGCGGTGGCCAGCAGTCTGCTCTCGTACACGGGACAGTAAACGGGCGTCTGCGCGGACGAATCCGAGATGGATCTGGTGCTCGACTCGCAGCAAGATGTCAGAGAGTTGGTGGTCATGAGGAACTGGAATATTTGGAAATGTCACAGCATGAATCACACGGCAAGCCGCAAACCTGTACGAGTTTGCAAAACGGCGAAAATGCAGTGAAAGTTGTTGTTTTTTTTTTTTTTTTGTTTTTTTGGCAGTGGCCGCCGTCAGCCCCCACAGGACAATGCATTTTATGGATCATGGCCAAAAAACAACTGTTGTCGTCCTTCCCCCTGTCATCGCATCTGCACTTTTGCATGTGTCTGCGGCTCGAACGCGTGTTAGTAGATTTGTAAAATGATAAGCGCAGAGGGAAGCCCTGAATTACAGCGCAGAAATCCGATTAAGCCTTTATCTGTATCGCATTCAAAGCCGCGGCGCGCCTGAGCGCCTTTCCCCTTCTAAAAATCTGAATCGGTGCAAGAATAAGCGCTCGACTCTTACCTGAGGTGCAGAAGAGTAAGGATATCCGAACTGAGGATAGGACATTGTAGAGCGATCCCCGTTTGCCGGAACGCAGGCGAGACTGCAGGTCTGCTGTGTTTCACTGTACCGATTGATTGGTAAAGCATAAAGCTGCCGGACGCTTATAGGGCGAAGCGCAATACTACCATGTTTAATTTGCTTAAACGCCTTCCTGAGAGTGTTCGATGGATGGATGCTCTCCTGTCGCTCTATTAAACTTCTAGAACGCAGCCGCGCGCATCCTAAAGCATTTGGCGAATTGCCGTCTTTGATGTCAGAAATACATATTTTGCGTTATAAAAACTAGTATTAAACACGTCAGCCCAGATGCGGGTTGTTTTAAACGCCGGTGGCTCTGACGTCAGAAGAAACCCAGTCAAAATGACCAGACTCTAACTTTAATATGCATTTCTCTGGATAAAAATCCCAACGAGTGACAGAGGGGTGGGGGTGAATTTTTAAGGCACAATGGACTCGTAATTGAGCTTATCAATTAATCCGAGTTTTGGAAAAGAGCCCGCACTTGTAAAATCTGACGATCAAACCGTATCTTTTGTTATATCGCATCTTTTGTGATATCGTTTTGGTGTTTTTGCCCCGCGTGAACAAACACCTACACTTTTTTTCCGCGAAAAAAAAAATCGAATTTTGATTCAGATATAATAAATCATATCTATTATACGATCAGCTACAATCGTGGATTAAAACTGACAATTTAATTTAAAATAATTAGTTTCACAGGCCACAAAGAAGATCTTAATTCTAATTAGTATGCATTTAGTTTCATGAACAGATGCCTGGAAGTGCTTTAAATAAAGCTTTAAGGAAAAAGTGCAACATTTCTGTATATTTTAAGATTTGTCTGTTTATTTTAACACTGAAATAATAGCTAATATTAAATGTTTGGCGAGATTAAAAAAAGTGGTTCATGTGATAACATAAAAATCTATCTATGTATCTATGTATCTATCTATCTATCTATCTATCGATCTATCGATCTATCGATCTACCTATGTATGGTGTGTCAGTGTGTCTTCATGTAAAGCTCTTGATTTCCTCCTCCAGTGAGATGAAGTGCTGAAGGTGTGTTGCTGACTCGCTTAGAGAAGCCCGGGTTCAGACATGTGAGAAGCCCCGGGGTCACAGTCAAATTAATGATGATGTACTCCTCTTTTCCCCAGCTGGAAAACTGCCTGCTAGAAACGAATCTGCCCGCAGTGACAGCTCGATTGCGGGTGATTGATGACTATCTTGAGACCGGCCAACATAATATAATATGGGCCGCATAATTGCTTTCATTTACAGATGAAGGTACTTGTCCTCAAATTGAGTTAGACTTTTATCAGGCAAGTTTTTTTTTTTCACCCTTTCCCTCTCCTTTGGCATGCGCTGGAGTTTGGAAAATAAGTGTTCTGTGAAATTAAATTAGTCAGACAATAAGCGAGCAAATGTCGCCGTGTGTGTGTTAATAGAGGCGAGGTCAAGCGCCTGACCCGCGCCGCCTCAGCACTGCCTTCGTTCTCATTCATTTACTAAGTGACGATTTGAGGAAAAGCTATTAATCAAAGCAAATAAAGTACTAATTATTTGAGAGGATATCCACTGATAAGGCGTATCTTTTACAGTATGTATCAGGCTCAAACGCGAGCGAGCTAAATGAGTCCTTTTCTTTCTCCCTGAAAATAACCCGTGACATTTTATCTCAAGTAACATCAACTCTATGATTGATTCCTCCTCACACACGCTAGACTGCAGTGAAAACAGGTAACGCATCCGTGAAGTTTGATGGGCAAGTCCACAATAGCTTTCCGTATACATTTACATTATCTTTTTTTTTTTCTTTTTTTCTTGCTGGTGTTATTTGGGTCCCTATGAAATATTAAGACGCACTAGTATAAGCTTTTAGAGGATAATGAAGTCTGCGCTGGAGTTCGTGCTCTTGTTTTTCGTTAAAGATTTAAACGAAGCTCGGCTCTTTTGGACAGATGGATCAGATATGACGGGCTGTATTTAATATGGAAATACGTTCAAAACGAACGCAGTGCTTGCAGAGGTGCGGTCCGAGACGCTTAAACATGATTTAAGAATAGCTTCGAACAATGAGACAAGTTTTGCCAAATATCTGATCGGATAAGCAGGATACTTGTCATGCATAAATCTCGTAGGAACGTCTCATCAGCATTATGAGCTGGATGAATTACACCTTGAAAGGACATGGCATCCTTTTGTTGTCTCCGACAAAACCAAGCGCAAATCAATCACCGGACGGCATGTTTCAACACCTCCTCCTCCTCCTCCTTCTCCTCCTCCTGGTCCAGCTCACAGGAGAAGTGCAGGTCTATATATCTCATAGCTATACACACAAGTCATATATCTACATCCATTAGGACCACTACAACCTTTACAAATTGATTTAATTAGGGCAAATAAAATGCAATTACCGAAAAAAATGATCCAATTTGCGCAAATTCATTGGAGGAGCAACACTATGATTAATTCATGATGCTGATTATCAGTTGCTCCTGAAATCTGCATCTTTGCAGAACATGTTCCATCACTGAAAAAGAAAAAAGACAAACATTACTTGGATGTGGAAGGTTTTGATTAATTACATATGATTAGATGCATTCATTGATTCTCAAAATGTGCCATTTACTCCCTTTCAGTTTTTTTAAAAACACACCTTTGACTCAAAATCCAGCAGTCGTAAAACTCAACATTATTATTTATTTATTTTAGAAAGATGATTGTCATCCAGTACAGTAATGTGTAAAAAAATCACTTTGTAGAAATAAAACATTAGTTAACACTGTTACAAACAACTTTGTATTAAATGTAAATTAATTGCATTTATTCATGTTTTATATATGGGATCTCTGATACTAAAAAGAGCAGTAATGCATCCTTTTTCATAGACAAAGTGTGTTGTCAAATTTATATTTCATTCATAATCAGTTCTCATATAGAGGACAGTAATTGCTCTAATAAATGGCTCTTGCATCTTTCAGACCCCAGTCAGAATGTGAGCGTTAAATAATCACATAATATTTCTAGGATTTACCTTCAGGTGAATACAGCACTGCTCTGTGTAAATCTCACTTTCAGGAATGATCCTGTAACACGTGAGGAGGTGTGAGGAGATGATTGGTGGCAGATTTCAAGCAGCTCCACATTCTCCTGTAAGTGTCTTGACAAGTTCATACACTTCTATTTTGAGTCTCTCTCTCTGGCGAAGCAGATTAGAGCTCTTCTGTTCTGAGCGCAGGCATTCGCTTCATATTCTGATGCGGCGCTTCACAGTCGTGCTTTTCAAAGGTGCTCAGTGAATCGTGCATCTTTGTTATTTTCATTAATTGTATGATGAAAAATACACAGTCACCAAAATGACAACAGCCTCTGTTTAATGGCATGCTTTGCGTTTGTCTTTCCAATAATGGTCAGCCGTGAATAATTGCTGGCTTTTCAGAGCTGGATCGAGTCTGGGATGAGACAGGTACAGCTGATGATCATCACGCCGCGAGCAGATCCCAGGCTGTCTGCAGATGAAGCTCTTTCTGCATGCACATCTTAACCTGCCGTAGGTGCAAACTCCATCCAGAGTCACTGATTTATGACTGACCTGACCACAAATGTGTTATTTCCTAAAGAATAAGGAGCTGTGCTCTGTAAGTTTTCATGATCACTCTATATTAGTGCATTTTCTCTCAGTGGCTGACAAATGACAGAAAACACTATAAAAACTGCTGCGTTTTCCCCAAAGACGCGAGTCCAGTAACCACTACAGGGAGTGTAAAATTAATCAAGCAACATAAATGTGGAGTGCTGGTTTCTGGCACGCAGATAAATCCCAAACGTGTAGGAAATTACAATCAATGAGCATTTTCAATCTTAAATGCACCGCATTTACGTCCAGCAGGTAACATCAACAGAGCAGCAAAGGCTCATGGGAGTGTGGTTGATATGATGTTGAGTTGATGTAATTACCCTTATGAAGCTGTTTTCTCAACTTCATGCTTGAGCATTTGCAGTGAAGTTCCATTAGAAATCTAATTAAGCGCTCTTTGATGAATGTATTAGTGCTCAGGGGCGGGTTAAAGGTCAGGGGTGTTCGGTTTTGACTTGGGTTAAAGGTAAACAACTTAAATGACACTTTGGAAACATGGACGATCATAAATGCATGCTTTCTGTTATATGGGATTTATAAAGATATGCAGTTCCAGCATTCATCTACGTGTAATGATGTGTTAAAATGTGGGTCAAAGAAAGTGTCGATCATGTCTGACGTGTTCTGGTGTCTGTCCCGGCCGATCAAAGTCTCAGCGATGGCGTCTCTGCTCTCCTCCGCTGCAGTGGCTAAGAGGTTTAGCATGTTGCTGTTCACTCTCCATGCATTATTGATCACGAGGGTCAGCACACGCTCTCTCTCTGCTCAGTTAAGCCGAGCAGGTGTTCCTCAAACAGCTAGTTAGAGATGCAAACACTCAGCTGAGAGCATCTGACCAGCTGCTTTAGAAGCATTTTGTATTATCCTACCTGTATTTTGTTAATAGTGCATGGACACAATGATCTTGAAAGTGTTAACTGTTAATTATACACATATAGACATAGACGCACACTTTGTTATTGTGCAGTTGTGTGTTGTACATGCAGTTTGTTTTTCACAATTTTGAGCTTAAATTATTTGCTTTTTTAGAGACAAGTGTTTTTTTTTTTTGGATGCCATTTTTAATTTTTGTTTTTCAAGTTGTCTTCACTAGTTCATTTTAAATGGTCTTGCATTGTGACAGAAATGTTTAAAAGTACAATTAACCCATGCAGTTCATCAGTTAATGCATTAATCAATAATTATTATTATTCATGCAATAATCAATAATAGTGGCAAAAATGCAATAATTTCATAGTCTTAGATAGAGTTTAGCATGTCAAACATGGGATACAAAAATATACAATATATAATATCAGCTTTCCAAACTGTCAGGGTTGTTATCATCAACAAAAACAACAGCAATAACAACAACAACAATATTAATAATAATGAAAATAATGATAAAATGAAAAATCATTACGTGAAATGAAACAAACAGTAGCTGAAATAAAATAAAATATTTTAAACTTTTCTTCAATAAATTAAAGCTAAAAATGTTCTACAACTATATACAAAAAAAAAAAAAAAAAAACATAATTACTAAATCTAAGTATACTAAAATATAAGCATAAAAAAAATTAAAATTAAAATAAAAAAATGTGAAATTGGGATAATCAGGATAATTGTCACATTTTTTTCCTCCAGGCATCTCAATGGCAAAAAAGAGTCCCGATTTAGCTGAATTCACCCATATCACTGATACTGAAATAACACTGGTGTCTGTCAGGATCTTTTCACTGTAATGCTGCTCCAGTCTAGCTGGATAAATGTCATTTTGCAGTAATTCTGTTTTTGGGACTGCATTTCTCACTGGGTTATTTCATAGTTGTGACTGACTGTTGGAATCTGTGTGAAACACATTATCATGAGATGAACATACTGAGAAATAACGTTGAGACAGTGTTGATTTGTCTCTATTTCTAATGTATCCCAGACCGTAATGAGAGACACACATCTGACTGACTGTCACGGTACAACAGAGGAGATGTTTGCTTTCTTAAATCCTCCTCTCAGGTGCGTGGGTGTTTGTGCGGCGGTTGAATAGATATTTAGGAGAATGCGAAGCGCCCGAGGCGATCTCAGCTCAAGGATCTGCTTGTTTACCAGCGGCAGAGGGAACGAGACAAAGGCAAGTAGAAATTCACAAGTCAGTGACTCCGAGCAGAACAGATCAGGAAGAAGTTCCCGGTGGAAAGAGCTTGTCCTGCTCAAAACTGCCAAGAGGATTCCCGCTTTACCTGCCCGTCTTTTCCTTTTTTCCAGCCAAATGCGGCTAAAAAAGCAACTACATGTTAAATAGCTATTAAAATTGTATAATTTTAATACGTCCAGGTAAAAATATTCAAACGCATCCCTGTTTCCCATCCCGTGATTGAAGGGACTTGTGATTGAATTTCCACACCGTGCTCCCGTCTGCGCCCGAGAGCCTATTCGCTTTGATATTAACATGGCTCTGTCATTAGAACGCATCCCATTTGGCCGATTTATGGGTAAAATAAGATGCTGAATGAGACAATACAATGCATTTGTGTTCTGAAGCAGCGTGATGAATTAATAATCGTGAGTGCCGAGGCTCCGGATAATCGCAGCCTCACGGGCTCTAATGTTCCTCACAGGCCTAAATATGAGGCAGACTATTGTAAAAGTCATGAATAATGTCTT
This sequence comes from Labeo rohita, assembly GCF_022985175.1. NCBI lineage: Eukaryota > Metazoa > Chordata > Actinopteri > Cypriniformes > Cyprinidae > Labeo > Labeo rohita. The sequence goes on along the minus strand of NC_066884.1, from coordinate 38,424,465 downwards.
TTTAGTGTTTTGCGCAGAGAAAAGTGGGCCAGGATGGAGAGAGAATGCATGCGCTGCATGGGTTATTTGGGAAAATGCATTTTTCCCCCAGACTGTCCGTCTCTTTCTGATGGCTTTCTGTTCTCTGCTGATTATTCATTCATTTGCGTAATGAGCTGAGCTGGTTTTAAGGTCTCGCCTGGCCTCGGCCCCGTCCGGCTTCATGGTTGGTGGGGATCTGGAGCGGTCTGGACCAGTGTCAGTGTCATTTGGGACACACAGGCACAGAGAGATGGCTCTGATTGAGAGGAGACTTTGTTAGACCTATAGGCCGAACACATGTGTTTCCTTACACACACGCACACAGTGAACGTTAACGGATCACTCACTCAGGTCCAGGTGGAGTCTGGAAGACTGAAATAAAGAAAGTCACAATGTTTTAAATTTGAAAAACTTGAACAAAGTCAGTGTGGTATAACCAGCCATTCACTTACCATGTGACCATTCAAATGAAAACATTATGGTGTTCACAATTTCATATATTTATAATATTTATAAAACATTTTATATATTTTATATCTATCTGACATTTTTGTCAAAATTGAGTTATTGACATATTCTTATTCAACTTATTTACATTATGTGATGTTTCTTTTGTAAGCTGTGTACATTTTGGGCCTTTTTTTAGAAAACAAAAATGGTTCTGTCTACAGAAGTCTATGGAACGCAAAAACTTTGAAGCTCAATATCTCAAAAGTGCTCAGAATACAGATATAATCTTACAATTCTAAGGCGACGATATTGTATTATATCTACACTGATATATATATATATATTTTTTTTTAATAATATTATTTATATTTCTTTATAATATTTATTTTAGTTCTAATATTTATGTATAATATGCTATTATAGTTTGGGTTTTTAGTTTATTTTATGTTTTCTCTTTAATTTTAAAGTTTTAGTAATTTAGTTGCTTTTGTATTTATTTATTTATTTATTTATTCACTTTCTGTTTATTTATAGTTATTGGTTTTAATACATGGATTTCACATACATTTATGAAGTTTACATGAATATATAACGTGTGCTGTATAAATAAACAAGAAAATAAAATATTCCCGGCCCACTTTGGCTGAATTTGTTAGATAAAGTGGGATTCAGGTAAAGCAGGCTGACCTTCAGTAATTACACTCAAATTAATTAAATAAATCAACATTCATTGGTTATGTTATGGCTGACATTTAAAATGAACTTTTTTTGAAAATGGAAATAAGACTGCAGTCAGGAAATTCAAGTTAGGGATGGAAGAAAGGAAAGAGAGAATGGAAAGGAAGTCGAGGCATGAAGTCGAGTGAAGAAAGGATGAGAGAAGAAATATAGATGCAGAATATAAAGCTTTAAAATATAGACACAATTAAAAACAGTTTAAAGTGTTTAGAGAGAGTAGACAGAAAAACATTTTTACATGGTTTTCATTTCAAATGTTCGTCTTATTAATGTTTTAGCCTGTTTGTTGTTGTTGTGTTATTGCAACATCTTGAATATATTGTATAGTTCATTTTATCAATATTCTGATTTCTGAATATTCTCATATTCAGATTTCATCAAATTTAATGTCAACACAACATGGTCTTTCAGTTGTTTGGAATTTAGATGTGGATTTACATATGATTTATTTTATTCATAACCTGCAGGATATATATATTTTGAGTTTGTTAAATATGTTGTTAAATATGTTTATCTGGTCATACGTGTTAATAATCATGTGTTTTTAATTAAGACAGAGAAATACACGATGGCCCACTTTACCTGAAAAGAAATTTGTCAGGAGTACATGACCTCAAAATGTTGGTATATATCTTGCAAGTAACACGTTATATGAATTCTACTCAAAGTAAAATATTATAGCTGGACTTTAAAGTTCACAAAAGTATAAAGAACAGAAAAATAACAAGAAAGAAAGAAAGAAAAAAAACCATCTAGGAATCGAAATTACACATTTTACAAAAAGTGTCCCACTTTACCTGAGTTCACTATATATAATGATTTAAAATAATATGGTTATAAATTCTATATAAATTCTAAGATTAATCTATAAGATATAAATTCTAAGATTCTGGTATGCTTGTTCTTCTTTTTTTATCTAAAATGTTATGTGCCATTGACTGATAATCCAGTTCAAACAGTTATTTCTGTGAAATTTAAACCATTAGTTATCACAGATCAGCACATAAATCACATACTAAAGATCAGTTCATATACACATTCAAAGCTGATTTAGGGCAGAGTCGTTTCCATGCTTTGCAAATGCATTGCATTGAATCCCTCTGGATTGTAAGTGGCTGTATCATGGGAAGGGTTGCTGAAACTGTGCACAACTAATGCAATATTCTGCACTATAATGACCATTTCAAATGCAGTTTTCCAGCCTTGTTGTTGAATGTCATTGTCACGTGTGTAAAACAAAGTTGTATAAATAAACTGAGCTTCAATGAACAAAAAACTCCCACAAAGGTGAGTTTGAAGTGTGAAGTTGAGGCGGCTGAAGGGAGGATGGTGAAATGACATTATCTGGTGGATTTTGGAGGACGCTGTGCTTCTCCCTCACTGCCTTGTTTATTTTCCACCTGAATAAGCACATTTGAATTGATTTGAGAGGAGTGCTGATGTTTACATTAGCATGCATTACTGTGTCACGCTGCCTACACTCTCACAACAATGACGAGCGGCCATCATCAACTTCCCCTTCTCCTCAACGCTGCTCCAAATAATATTCATAAGCCGCACGCCCGCGGCCCGTAACCGTTCGGCTCTTCTGATCGCTGTCTGTGAGATCTGAGGGTTGTGACTGGCCTCTGTCCAGGATCGCTTTGTTTTTTTTCTGTTTTTTAAATCTCCTACTTCTTCTTCCACTCAACAAACAGCAGCGGGGAATGCAGTGTTCTTGGTGTGAATCCATTTGTAATTGGATCTGTCCTCACTTCTGCTTTTTTTGTTGAACTTGACACAGAGTTCAATGGAAATTTACCTAAATCTGCCAGTCAAAGCCTCAAACGTTTCAATTGAATTCAGTGTTTTAATGCCAAGTTGATGAAGAATGAAGAAGAAGAGCATTTAATTTGGAAGCACACACAGAACTGTGTACCAATCCACAGACGGATCCATTAAAAATCCAATAAAAAAAAAAAAGCTTATTTTAAAGAAAAATGTCAGATGGATTTAGAGGCTTTTATATATATAACTTCTGAGTGGTGACATTTTCTCTTTTGTTGATGTATCTTTAAATATGACTGTTTTTGCATTTTGCTAAATTTACTATTAGTAGCATTTACTAAATATTTGAACAATGTGAGTGTAATATGTATCATCAGTATCTTTGGTTCAATCTGCTAAAGTTTAAATATTTATCTGCTTAAACAGTACATGAAACTACATAAAAAAAATCAATCAATAAATTAAAAAGAAAAAGAAAAAGGTCTACAAAAAATAGTATACAGTAACAATGCTGGTCTAGTCACGTAAAGTTAACGGAATAAAAGATGTTACAGCTATTGTTGGGCTTTTGTGATCTCATGATTTTCTCATGATTTTTTTTCATATAGTTAGTCAGTCTTAGAAATGTATAAATATTCAGCATTAACACTGGGATGCAGTCAGTTCAGCAACTATTTTTCAAACCCATTTCAAGACACGCAACTAGTGTTTGTTGTGCTCCCGTCTTGAGGAGCGAGTGCTGGTTGAAACTCTTGATGGCTGCTGTCTAATGGAGCATGGAGAGATGTTCTGCTCTTCTCAAGGTTAATGCGTTTAGAGTGAAGACACACTGTAATCTCCTCATAGATCAAAGCTTTGGCCAACATCTCCTCAGTCCACAGGGTTCTCCTCACAAACTCCACAATCTCAGCGTGAGCATCTTACTGTAAGAATCTACACACTCCTATACAAAAGCCTTTCTATTCGATTATTAATTCGTTTTCAAACAACCACGTTCTCATTTGAAATGTCTAAACATAGTTATGTTACTACATATTAGTTTTTGTTATTTAGATTTTTTTTCTGTATCTATATTAATATTATTATTCAGTCTGAGTTATACTTATTTTAGTATGTCAAGTTAAACTAAATGAAACTGAGAAATGTTGCTTTGGCAACAACACAAGTCATTTTCATCTACCAAGTAATGTAAAGTAAAGTTCAAGTAGAGTTTGTGTTTTATTGTTTTTCCTTATGGTTTTAGGTAATCATAATAAACCTTAAACATGTTAATTTAATTGCTTCTTCAGTATTTAAAATACATTATATACCCTTACAAATCATCTCATACCCAATAAATGTCCTGTTTTTCACCTCAAGCTCAACTAAATGTAGTCTTATAATGTACAAAGCCCTGTGTTGTAGTGAACAGAGTAGTTTGGAAAATGAATGGATAGTAGTGATTGGTAATTACTAATATTACAAATACTTGAGCCTCACGTTTTCCATCCGGAGGTAATATGATGCTCTTGTATTATAACAGTCCATCTACACCTTCATCCCCTTCTTCTCTGTCTCTGAAGCGGCACGGCCTGAGAATACATTCAGTGATCTTCTCCACTGTGAAAATCTGCAGAGAAGCTCATTTCACCTGACTTTTCTTGAACTACTGTAACTTAACTTAAATTTAATGAATACATTTTTGATTTGAACAAAAGCAGTTAAACTAGATTTGTCAGATGGACAAACGGTGAAGTTCTTTCTTCAAGTGTCACTCATGTCCTTCATTATATAAAGGTTCTTACAGGAAGTGCATGAGGAGTCCGGCTTCTTTCCGTAGGCCGATTAATGGAACGGAGCCGAGCGGAGCGGAGCTGAGACAGGCAGGACTGATGGAGGCCTGTTCCTCTGGGCTTTACACCTTTCCTACCTCCACCTCTCAGCGTGGACTGACATTACACATAAATGCCCCATATCCATGAAAGAGACCTCAAACACACACACACACACACACACACACACACATATGGCCTCCCTAAGCCCCAAACCATTATTCCTCCATCTCTTCTGTGGCGTTGAGCTTTAAATCCAAACTCTGCCTCTCTCCGTTCTGTGGAAAGCGAGGTAACAAAGAAAAACAAAGAGAACTATCAGATATGCTTTTCCCAGTCGTACCTTAAAGGTTATGACCTTCCTAAACTAAATGACACAATGATAAGCTAAAATATGCTTAAGCAGTAATATCTAAATGAACTATTTTTCAATACAAAGTATTAGTTAATATGACTGAATCAAGCAGAGCAGATTAGTTTACACCAACAAAAGTCATTTTGAAGGGTCGGTTGATGTGGTAATGGATCATTAGAGCTCATCAGGTTGTGTGTTACCCATTTATACACAATGGCACAAACAATGTCACTGAGAAACTATACACTTCTGTACTTTATTTATCCTTAAATGGTGCACATTAGTACCGTGAAAGCACATATTAGTACTCTTTAACAGGTACTTATACAAAATGTATTTTTTATAAAAAAGAAAAAAGGTTCAATGATGCATACAGAGATTAATTCTACAGTAAGACAGCCCTAAAATAATAATAGTTTCATTATTCTACAGTATAACTATGCAAAGATCATTAGTTATGAAATTAGTTCACTTCAGCTGTAAAGAAGATCATCCAATAGTGTCAATGCAATAATACTGCTGAATATTAAGTGTCCCCAACTAAACAAGCCAGAGGCGTCAAGAAACACATACTCCATCAAAACCAGCCTCAGTCACAGGAATAGTTCTGGCCAGACAAACTAAATTAAACTTACTTTATTTAAGTACTATTTGTGCTACAAAAGAAAACAACAACAAAAAAAAAACAAGAATATTTCCTCCAGCATCATTACTCCAGTCTTCAGTGTCACATGATTCTTCAGAAATCATTCTGATATGCTGATTTGACGCACAAAAAAAATTCTGATTATTATCAGTGTTGAAAACAGTTGTGTTGCCCAATATTTTCTGTGGAAACTGTGATGCATTTTATTTTTCAGGACTCTTTGATGAATAGAAAGTTGAAAAGAACAGCATTTATTTAAAATAGAAATATTTTGTGATATTATAAATGTCTTTACTGTCACTTTTTATCAATTTAACGCATCCTCAATGAATAAACAAATAAATATAAGTATGTTATCATTATATTCAAGTATTTTATTATTATCATTATATTTTGTGTTCATTTATTTTAAATGTTTATTTTGTTTGTTGCTAGAAAACAACAAATCCAAGCAGAAGTGTTTTTTAGACACTTTAGAAATAAATCTGTTTTGTTAACATGAGGGCAAAAGTTGCAAGATTTAAAGCAGCTCATGCATTATTTAGTTCGACCTCCGCAGGCGGACGATCAACATCTTCTGAAGGTCGAGCACCTCCTTTCACTGACCGCTTGTCGAAAAAGAAAAAGACATTATCTTCTTAAGAGCTTCAAGCCCTGTTTTATTCCTTATTTGTGGAAAGCGGCAGTATGAAGGACAAAGGAAATAACAGCGAGTCCAGGCAGACAAAGCACATTAGACATCCGTCCTGCTTTCTGGAAGATGGACCGGAGGCCGATGCCTCTTCCTGCCTCAGCGAAGCCTCGTGTCCCAGGGAGGGAAGTGTGTGAAAACACAAAGTCCGGGTCCCCTGACGCGACCGCCGCCGAGGCCCAGAGTGTGAGAAGAGGCCTACATTTGATGCCTGACTGCCCAAATCTTCCACAGAATAGTGGGCTGAATTCCCCGGGGCGTCCGGCTGCGGGGCTGGGAGAGCAGGAGATGGAGACGGGAAGGCACAGTAATTGTACCAAGGTCTGTTGAGATTTTCTTCGGAGCGGCTCTCAGTAAAAGGAAAGCAGTCCCCTGGTAGCGCCTGCAACTTGGGCAGAATAACCAAAAAAACAGTGTGCACTCACATATGAGTAACATTCAATTTACCACATGAAAGCCCATATGTTCAATACAACACATCGGTCTGCAGCAACCGGTGAGCGACCGGCTCTAGTCCTAAAAAATGAAGGAGAAATGTAGACCTGTTCCTTTTGATTTCAAACGGCTCCCGGACTGCTAATCAACCACTGAATGCTGCATGACCTTGTTATTAAAATAAGACCTAGATACAGAAAGAATTTATTGTATGAAATTAATAGACCTAGCACTGAAAATCAGTTTGATGTTCTTTTCTTACATTTGAAGCCACAGAATCATCAAATATATGTCATTGCACATCAGTTAGACTCTTATCTGTTGAATGCTTGTTACTGCAGATGCGCTGTTACTAAGTTTGTCCACCAAAACTGATAATCAGTTGATGAACAGTTGACAATCCCCATATCGACAGTTTGGTTTTCAATGCTGCAGTATATATATATATATATATAGTAATGTGAAAAAGTTTTAAGCCACTAGTATTTTCACCAGCTAAAATATGGTTTAAAGTAAGTTATTTCTATCTTTTGCTGTAGTGTGTCAGTAAAAAATATCGGTTTACATTTCCAAACATTCTGTTTGCCATTAATTGTAATAATCTAGTGAGATTTTTGTTTTCACAAGGAGTTTGATAACAGCCAGTGCTCCACACTGATCTGATCTCATCATCATCCAGTCTTCCTGGAATGACATGAAGACACAGAACAAACTGAAACAGAGTAAATCCAGAAGAACTGTGGCAACGTCTCCGAGATGCTTCAAGAGACCTACCTGAAAAGTTACCTGAAAAATTTTGCGCAAGTGCACCTAGGGCAAAAGCTGTTGTAAACGCAAAGAATGGTCGCACCAAATGTTGATTTCATTTAGTTAATAGAAGGTAATTGATAAAGAAAATCTATTTATGACAGCATCCTCATTTTACAGCATTTTTACACAAGTGCCTAAAGCTTTTAACAGTGCTGCAGCTTTGCAGGTAGGTTTCTTGAAGCATCCTGGAGACTTTGTCACAGTTCTTCTGGATTTAGTCTGTCTGAGTTTGTTCTGTGTCTTCATGTCATTCCAGACAGGCTGGATGATGACGAGATCAGATCTCTGTGCAGAGCACTCGCTGTTGTCAGACTCCTTGTGCAAACAAAAATCTCACTGGATTATTACGGTTAATGGCAAAATGAATGTTTGGAAATGTAATCTGATATTTCCTACTGACACACAACAGCAAAAGACCGACTTTAACTGACTTTAAACCATTTTTTAGCTGATGAAAATATTAGTGGCCTAAGACTTTTGCACAGTACTGTATATATATATATATAATAGAACACTGGAGTTTCCTTTGATAAATGCAACGTTAAGTGACATATTGATCATAAACTGATTGATTGATGCATTTCAACACTTTGTGATGTTCAGTCATGTTTATTTTGGGCTATAATTTGCATTAAAGTGGAGAAAATGACAGAAAAAAAATGGACCTGGCAACTTTGGTTTAACCTACAGGTGATTTGTAAGGTCACATAACCCCTCCGTTAACTGCACTTAGATTGCGTTATCACATTCTACACAAAAGACATTTTCTTCAGAAGTTGCAGTCTGGCACGTATCTTCACCCCCTTTTACCTTACAGGATATAATCAGCCCTGATTTTTAGAGAATCACCTGATGGCCAATAGTGCAGATAATTGCTTTTATTGGCTGATAACGATTAGTGGCCAATATGTTGGTTCATCCCTACTTGTTATGACATTTCATGTTGATTTATTGCCAAAGGTGGTAAAACAACTGCAGCATACAGCCTCAAGTAGCTTTTTGTTGTTTAAAATGGTAGAATTGTTTAAAAATGACCTTAAAATGCTGGGTTTAAAAACAACCCAACTTGGGTTATTTGGCAACCCAGCGCTGGGTAAATATTGGACAGAACAAATGCTCGGTTATTTTGACCCAGCTGGTTGGGTTAAATGTTTTTAAACTCATTTAACAAGCATTTTAGACATAAAAAAAAAAATAACATTTAAAAGTGGAATTTTATTTTTAGTGTACTCAACCGTTCTCTATATTCGAGAAATAGCACTAATTCTCATGATGATGTGTCGCCAAAATTTGAGCCGGTGAAGGGCTGCTGTTCACCAGGTTAACTGCAAACTTCAGACCGCGGCCTTGCGTTTCACTCGTAGCTGAAAGATGCCGTAACTGACTCCAAAAACTGCTCATAAACAAACAGTACTGAGATTAGACAACATATCTTAAGAATTAACTCAGTACAATAATGAATAAAATCCATTTATTTTATGCAAAGCAATAAAAGCTGCTGATGCAGATGACTGACATCTCGTCCTTACGTTGTGCTGCATGAAGTAATACATGTTTTAGAGCATACAATTGTATAATAATAGTAAAAATGTCCCTTAAAATAAATAAATAAATAAAAAAAATGTTTATAGGTGTAAATAATTCATCTTAAAATAAAAGAAAAAGGTAAACAAATGGTAAAAATGGGAATGAAAATGGAAAAAAAGAGGTCTAAAGGTAAAAATGGTAAAAATAATAAATATAGTAAAAAAAAAAAGTAAAGTAAGTAAATAATAATAATAATAATAATAATAAAATAAAAAAATATATAGGTATAAAGTGATGCCATAGAAGATCCATTTTGGTTGCCCAAACAACCTTACAGTGAACAGTTCCGTAATATATATATATATATATATATATACATATATATACATGTATATATAACAGAACTGTTCACTGTAAGGTGTATATATATATATATATATATATATATATATATATTTTTTTTTTTTTTTTGAATTAAAGATGTCTCAACTGCTGTATGTTGATGTTTGCATTTCTGTGTCTGTGTGTGTGTGTGTGTGTGTGTGTGTGTGTCTCAGCACTCAATGTCAAGCCCATCTGAAGCAACCTGAGCTCTATTTCATGAAGGACCCCTGCACATGTGTGTGTATCTGCATATATATGTATGTATGTACGTGTGTGTGTGTGATGCAGATCAGCTCCTGGTGTTTTAGATGGACTGTCACAGCCTCGGCTGGACTGACAGGATGTGGGAAGGGGAGACAGGAAGGTCAGCTGAGGGACAGATAAAGGAATTCAGCAGGGTGATTTCTGCCCATCCGGACGCTCTCGTCGCTCTATCCCACAATGCATCACAGATGAACATTCTGATGCAATGAGACATCCAGAGGAGATGCTGAAATGAGACAGACAGAGGCTCAGAGCTCATGAACAGGCCTCTGTGTGCTGGAGCTTTCTTTGTGTACGGGACCTTAGACTGCTTTACTATGAAAACAGAGTCTTACACATCTTATGTCTTAGACTTAAGTGGGTTGATGTGTGTTTGTGTCTTAATTTTGCTTCCTGACTGTCAGATTTACATCTATGCTCTTTACAGGTAAAGGTAGTGCTCATCACTGCATCAACTACAGTAGATGTATGCTCTGTTAAAGATGCATTCAGTTTGGTGCTGACTGTAAAAGTTTTACACTTTAAAAAATAGTGTTTTTGTAAAACACTATGAGTCATCTGATAGGTGCATTCACATGAGATGAAGACTCTACTTATATGTTTCTATACATTGATTTATATATTTCAGGTCACCTCTCTTGAGTGTATTTTGCCATGTTGAAACGATGTGACCTGCTTCACCAAAAGGATCCTCACACTCATTGGCTGCTGGTCATATGTAAACAAGCCCTGAACAGGGATTGCTTTGCCCTCTATTTTAAACAATGAACTATTTTATACAATGAAGCAATTCCCACAAACAAGTACACCTCGATATGAATAAATAAATTAATTAATTAATAAAAAAAACATCTTCTGATAACTAAACCATTGCACTTGCAACAGTTACATTTAAATAAATCAAAATGAGCCTAAAATGCAAAATAATAAGCACAATTAGTGATAGTTAAGATTCATTTCCAAAAGCACAAACATAACATCTAAAAGGTTATATATATTCACAGTTTATTAAAATTAAAATATTACATACACTTAGGACATATTAAAATATTTTATTTATCACATATTCACATATTTATTTTGTTTTATATTTGTAAAGTCACAATTTTGTTATAATATAACACTGTTTCAATCTCTTTTTGCAATGGTTTAAATTTACTATTTTTCATAGAGTGAGATTTTGGAAATTTGCTCACCTTTACTGAATATTAATGCCCAAATTGCTTCTTTTTTTGTTGGACAGGTAAGTGTGTTAATTATTGTATATGCTGTTCTCTAAAACTTACTAATACTAGTATCAATTACATTAATCTCAGAGGTGATGGTGCTGATCCACACAGATAGATGGCAGTGCAGCGTCTAACACTATTGTGCTAGCAGTATTAAAAACATAAGAAGACCAGCGTTGCGAACACTAATGAACTACTGAATGCACCTTTAAATGAGAATTTAAGTGCAATTAATCATATTAATCACTGCTCACACCATAATCATCAGGGATCACAGGTCCAGATTTAGGGCATGCACTTTATAACAGCACCTGTGGATTCACAAACTCCAAATACACAAACTGATTTTAGACTTTGAGTCGAGACTAGACAAAATTTTGAGAAGTCTAAAACACAATGACTTTTTTTTTTGCATTACGTTCTGCACAACTTCATTTACATGTATCTCCTATATCTTTCCATGAATACACTCACAGTTTACTCTTATACGGCCACAGACAGCACAAGCACTCCCAGTTATACGTACATGTTGCCCTGAAATGATGCAGTAACACACGGTCGCGTCCCATATTACTTACATGCCTATGAAAAACAGAGCCCTGGTTGCCTAGACTAGTGAGTTACAGCCACAGGCAGCCTTTCTTTAAAATGAGCATTGCATGTATCATTCATAGATTGGGCCATCCCGAAATACAATGTAGGTAAAATTTTAAGGCATCAAAAGTGCAGATGTGATGCAAAGCTGTTTTAAAAGGTAGAAATACCATCACATGTATATATGAAATCAATCCAGTCAAACCTGCTAAGAGAAAGAAACATTGATTGTAAATATTTCATGAAGTACTGAAAAGCATTGTTAAAAACAGTTCAGTCTGAATAAAAGCAGACAGTTTTACTCAATATGTATCATTGCGTTCACTTAGAAGCATGCAAATGGCAAACTGCTATGATGCGTACAGAGTGTAGAGTGTCCAAATCATGCAGGCAGTGTTGCAGTGAAGCTGCCAATGTAGGCAAGCTCAGCGAGACGGCTGGGTATCAGAACAATCAGATGGTGCATCTAGAGGGTTAACATGGCTATTAATAAAGTCTCTCCCAGAGAGTCAACTCATCCTGACCAGCTCAGTTCATTACGCTCTAACCAGCATGCATTAGTCTGACTCCTTCTCCTTCTGTCTCCTGGGGGGAATGTAATGGTTGAAGCTTTTTAACCCATTTGAAATGTTTGATGTCACTGGAGAGCTTCTGTACTCATGCAGTTCACTGAGGCAGACTTCAGTTTAACCGCCCAGTTTAATACCATCAACCCTGAGCCATATGTTAAACACTCACTGGGCTTTTAGAAACCCTTTTAATAAGCTCTGCTTCTGAACTCTCTGAAGGACAAGGAATGGTTTTCATTGTGAATGATGAATGCTTGTGTGTACATGCAACATCTGAAGGTTTTGAGACTCTTGCTGTTATATTATAACAATAATAGTTGCAGCCACATACAGATTCTCTCGACATTGACTCATTCTCATGTTGATCTCATGTAGGACTTTTTTTAGTAATTCTTGAGCTGCTTTTACTTTTAGTAACTTACGCAATATTGAAAGTCTTCTGAAACCTATGATTGCTTTGTGTGAGAAACAGAATGAAATCTGCCACCAATTTAAAACAAAATAAATGTAGAGTTTAATTAAAGTTGAGGAATTTCAGTATTTTTTTTTTTTTTTTGTGTCAGCAGAATTATGTGGGCTTCGCATAATATAACAATAGGATATCATTTAAAAAATAATAGTAATAATAATAAAATGTTGCTTAAAATCATTAATGAGTTGAGTCTGTTGAGTCATATGGACTACTTTTTCACTTTCTTGCATGAAAATAAGCAGTGTGAACATGCTGCTAAACATCTTTCATTATCCACTGAAGATAGATCGCTGATGATGACAGCTTTTTCATTTTTGGATGAGCTATTACTTTAATTATTTTGTGGTGTTTTCATTACAGTATAATTCTCTCTCCAGTAGGATGACATGTTTACGTAGCAGGCGATATAATGAATATCAAAATGATGAAGAGTTTTTAAGTTTAAATACTGCACGTTGTGTTCTTTGGTTCTGCGTGCCGACTCTCCTCAATGTAATGATGTATGCAGATTCTTCTATAAATCTTCATTGTATCCGTTATGATGGACTGTGAGAATGTTGACACACGTCCACGTGCAGGGTCCACGTGTTATTGAAGTTTATGGTGGGTGGCACACACTCTTGCTCCTTGCTTTGGCAGCTAACAGCATGTTATGATGCATTTGACAGACTGGAATTCTCTAGATCCATTTGTCTATGCAGGTCTGATTGTATCTTTGCACCTGGGACGGCCCGAGGCTCAGTTTGCCATCAGTGTTGGACCTGCATTAGGGACATTATCTTATTATGACTTACTATAAATTTAAACTCTCACACTCTTGAAACATCAAAATAAGATTTGCCATATCTAATCTAATAGCAGTTCAGATTCACAATGAACAAATGATTTAAGTCCAAAAATGCATGTTTAATTATGACATTTGTTATTTCAGTGAATAGTGTTTCATCCTGCAGATCACTGCTGCTCTGTGTTTGTTGGCAGAATCACAGGGCCTGTTGTCACTTGATTGTTTGAGTTGAGAATTGAAATACTTAAATGTGTATGTTACTTTTTTAATTAAAAAATAACTAAATAACAAAAGGATATTACATTTTTTATTTTTTTTTTGCTCACATATTTCTATCTATCTATAGAGAGAGAGAGAGAGAGAGAGAGAGAGAGAGACATACTATGGTGTATGGTGCATAACATGAAGCAAGTTGAAAGTTATTTGTCACAAAAAGCAAGAAATATTGACCTTTGATTAGTGATGAGACAAAGGAGCCTTTTCAAAACTTTCAATCGATTTGTTCAATCGATTTGTAAAAATAAAACCACTAGGTCATGGGTTTGATAAGATAGCGAACTATTTAAACATCTAGTGAACTATTTAAATTTAGAAATGTTTCAAAACCAACCCAGGCTCACTGGAAACCCGTGCCCCTACATGCATTTCTGCAACACCGTAATTACGTACCTTACTGCACGTTTCAAAATGAAATATCTAGAGAGTGGCGCTAAAACACGTTCAATACGTGACCTTGGTTTGTTTTTATTATGTTGGTACAGGCACGTATTGTTGCATTTTTATTACGTTGCTTGTGATACCTATTGCAGCTGTTCAGAATTCAAATATCTGAAGCATGGCACTAAAGGTTAAACTCAACCCTAAACCTAACCGACAGTGTTACCAAATGCAAAAGTGATTAAAAATGTGTATTTGGTGACGCAACGATTCCTCATGCAGATATGAGCTGTTTTGTTAAACCATAGTTTCATGGTGTGAAGCTCTTCATCACGCAAGTGCACCACCATATCGTGTGAGCTACTGAGCAAACTGACTGCATTAAAAAAACTCATGCATATGAAGCTGTGTATGTGACGACAACCTTAAAAAGTATCAATTTTCAAATCGCACAAGATGTTAAAATTGTTTTGAAGCCATAATATATAATCTTCTGCAGTAGTAATTGTGTGAAAATTAGGCCTTGCTAATCAAAACTCTGTATGTAAATCATAAAAGTGCCTCTAGGGTTAATTTCAACTGGAACCTGCGGTGATTTGTATATATAGGTAGGTTTTTACAGGTTTGCAGAAATGTATGTAGAGACACGTATTTCCAATGAGCCTATGTTGTTTAAAACATTTAAGAGGCAACAAAGTTTGTGACTTTGGTGGTTTGATATGCACTCTGAATCACTGGCTTAAATCAAATATTTTGCAAAGGTTTCAAAACTTCACAAAGCAGTGTCTACAAGCAAAAGAAGAAAAACAACACAATCTGCAATAAAACCCGAATCAACATGGGCTCGGCTTTTCAGAGGTGGCAACAACTCAGAGATGTGCAAGAATTAAGCAACCCCCAAATTTCCATCGTACTCAGGAGGTAAGATATTTTATTGATAAACAATAAATAGCCATGCAGCTGTATGAGCTCTCTAACACCAATGTTTCCAGGTACTCAAAACTTTAGAATAAACCTGACATTACCTGTTTTATGATTTATGTGTACATCAGTGTTGGGAATCACATTCATCTGTGGAGAACTGAAACACAACCAAAACAATGCTCTTCCGGAAGACGTGTGCAGGTATTTATGCTTTATTCAATCAAGTTACACAGTGTAGCTTTATTCTTATTCTCATTCTGCTATCCCTACTGTAAGAGTTTACTATTAATCTAACTATGTCCACCTTGCCTATAGTGTGGACAGATGAGAGATGTAGGGTCCTATATAGTGATGCAAAACTTTTATTTATATTGGATTGGTCATTCAAGTTATACATTATGGCAAAGAGATGTGTGTGGTTTGCTCCTGTGTGTACACAGATGTTTTTAAAGAAATAGTTCACTTCCAAAATGCAACAGAAAAGATGTTTAGTGAATGTCCAGGCTTACTTTATTATTGATTTAACTCAAAGTGGCACATCGTGCTGCGATATCTGACATTAGAGATTTTAACTAGACAATTACATGCTTCATCCAGGATTTAAAAAATCCATCTTCTGAAGGCTTTTATATAGCCTATGAAACATCTCAAAATCCAGTCTTGTACAGTATTTCTTAAACAAGCACAGCAGAACACAGTGTTTTTATTAGATAATGTTTTCACTTTAAAAAAAAAAAAAAATACTTATTAGCGTATGCATTATTTTGCATTTGAATTGCGATCTGTATGTTTGACGCTACTTGAACTGATGACCTGTAATTAACCTAAAGTGTCTTTGACGAATGAGTCTAATGTTAAGAGGAGGCTGATCCATCGATTCAAGAGGGACATATTTTTGACAGTCTGCTAAGTAATTGGATGTGTTCTTCAAGACTGTGTCAGCTTGACAGCTGATGATAAAAAAGATAGAGAAATCTGAATGTATGTGATAGAATGAGAACATGTCCTGCTGTTTGCTGTTAAATCTCAGACACACACACAATGTTCCACCATTAAAAGATGTGTAAGTGCATGTTTGGTAAGTTTAGCTCTATAGATTGAAAGGACAGACGTACAGCTTTATTAAAGCAATGGTTCTGTCCAGACTGAACTGATTACTAGATGTTGTGTTTGTGCAGCACAGTTCAGCAGGTTCAACACAACATCATATGTTTTAGAACAATATCCTTCTCTCCACAAGGGTCTGACGGCTCACAGCACACGTATGACAACAGCTTCTGACATGAACATAGGAGCTTGATTGATGTGGTGGAGGAGGAGCAGCTTATGAAGTTACTGCTAAATTTATATAATGCATATCATTGTCTTAATGATTTTTAAAGGCCTCTTTTCAAATGATGATTCATTAAGCCTTTCGTCTGATTCTTACAATAATGATAGCATTATTAAAGAAGAAAGAAAAGAAATGCTTTGCTCAATAAGAAATGTTGTTGTTTATTCATGCCTATTAATACAGGAATCAGTTGAGATCAATAGTGTCGAAACATATGCATTCAACAGTCAAAGATCACAGTGCGTCTCTCGTGGACATCTCTAAAAGACTGCAGTTCAAAAGTTGGGGCTTCAAAGAAATTGTTTTTCAAAGAAATCTCCATTTGATCAAAAATACAGCAAATATCTGAAATGTTTTTTTTACAATTTCAAATAGCAGTTTTCTTTGTGAATATGTGTTAAAATGTAACTGATTACTGTGATCAAAGCTGAATTTTTCAGCATCATTACTCCAGTCTTCCGTGTCGAATGATCCTTCAGAAATCATTCTAATATGCTGATTTAATGCTCAACAAACATTTATGATTATTAGCAATGTTGAAATATGTTGTTTTCAGGATTCTTTGGTGAATAGAACCTTCAAAAGAACAGCATTTATCTGAAACAGAAATCTTTTGTAGCATTATACTACTACATATATTGTTAAAACGTTAATTTGGTGTAAAGTTGCTTTGCAACGATATGTATCGTGAAAAGCGCTATATAAATAAATTTGAATTGAATTGAATTGAATTATAAATGTCTTTACAGTCGCTTTGATCAATTTAATGCAGGCTTGATGAGTAAAAGTATTAAAAGTATAAGTCTTACTGACCCCAGACCTTTGAACAGTAGTCTAAGTCCATATGAGTCTGTTTGTGTGACTTAGCAGAGGTTTAAGGATTTATTATTATTATTATTATTTTATTTATTTATTTTTTTTAAGATTTTTGGTTTAAAGGCAGTTGCATGTTTAGTTTTTGCAATGCTTCAGTGTTGTTTTCGTTGCATCATACATTTAAATTCTTGTTGTTGTTGTTGTTTGATATATATAGATATATATATATATATATATATAATGACCAGAGGACAAAGATGCGTTTGAGTGTTTTGAGAGACTCACGTGTGAATGTGTGTGTCTGAAACAGTGTGCAAAGCAAGTTGAACTCAAGTGGCGAGGTCAGACAAGGACACGCACACACACACACATGTGCTGCACTTTGTGGTTTGTGGCTCAGGTTCATGAAATCACAGAGAGCATTGTTACATTAGCAGCAGAGAGGAGAGGTGGTCTGGAAAAGACCCTCAGAAAGAGACAGCGCGAGCGGAACAGGAGAGGAGAGTGCGTTCATGAGGGAATTTCTCTCTCTCGGTCAGTCAGACACACATCCAGACTCCAGGAGAGCAGACTTTCTCTCTTTCTCTGTCACTCTGGGACTCCGAGAGCCGCATAAACTCAATGTCTATAAAAAGTGCTGGAGATTTTGATTGTCATCCTTTATAATGAAGGTGCAAGCCAATCGGCAGAAAAGGTCATTCTATTCCAGTTGACCAGAGGGGGATTATGGGTCGGGAAATTGCAGTGCATTGCTTTTGTGACACTGGAATGTAAACCGGATTCTGGGAAACGTGACCTCCTATAAGAGGACTGGATACAAAATACCCTTGGGAAGGTTATGAGTCCGACTGGGCTTTTGCTTATTTATTTTCTTAGTTGCATGAAAGTATTTGGCCTCAAACCAGAGAAAAGGAATGCAGAAAAACTGTTGTTTTTTTATAAATTGGCCTGTGCATATTTGTCGTAATATTAGTCACTGTTTTAAATAAATAGATTGGCACATACATTAATCTTGTATACAAACAAAAAACCTTATGTGCTACATCTTAACTTTCTGTTAATGATATATCCGTTTACAAGCTGCAGCACAAAATGATTTTAAAATGGTTCAAACTGTTAAATAAGATTACCTTTAAGATATCAAATATACAGTTCTTGAGGTTACACAGCGTACCTCCATTCTGTTGAAGGGAATCATACAGTCAGGCATTTCTTGACATCAGGACTAGTTTAGCTGAAACAGAAGAACAGTCTCCACCTGCTGGACAATCTGTGGAATGACAGCGTTCATAAAAATAAAGAAATCAGCTGCTTAGATCCAATGATACACTGATTCCAGAGCACTGCTATTTTATTTAAAACATACGATTAATTTCATTAATTTTACTATATGTTTTATTTTTATTTTAGGAATGCTTTTATGATTTTAGTTTTAATCATAACCCTGTTCATAGGCTTTGGTTTTTATGCAACAACAATGCGTAATATTAATATTAATATTAATATGAATAATAATAACATTACAAATTAAATAGTAAAATGCAAATTGAATAGCAAACATTCTGATGTCGCTGTGATGAAGGTGAAGGATGAATTTGAGATGAGCAACACTGAAAGGTTAGTTAAGGATAAAATGGTGTTTGTCTGCTTGTACTCTTGGAGATTTCTCCTCTTAAAAAGCTGTTAGAAATCGATCAAAACTTTAGATCTGTCCATCAGCAAAAGATACAGATCAAACGACAAATGGCAGTAAAACGCAGCTTTAATGTGGATAATACAAGATCAGAAAATGAGTAAACATGACAGAGAGGTGATGTGTTAAACTAGAGAACAAATAATGTCCAGTGTTACTGCAAATCCTTTCAACCACATTTACAGAGGGATTACGCAGTGATCTGAACACACACACACACACACACACACACACACACACAGCTTAAACGTATCTGTCAGTCTGTGTTTTTTTGAACCACAAACACGCGTTTGTGAATTTAAAGGCCGTGTGTGTGTGTGCTTGTGCATATGACTTTTGGGAGGGTCTTTCTCTCTCTCTGCCTGTGTGTGTGTGTGTGTGTGTGAGTGCAGAGCTGTAGTAGTACACAGGTCTCTGGGGTTGGGCTGTGAGTCTTGTATGACAGCACTACAGCAGCAGATGCCAGAGATGCGCAGGCAAACGTCCTCGTGACACCGGCAGCATTATCTTTCAGCACTGTCTGCTGAGTGTGTGGAAAAGGGCCAAGGGCGCAGAGCACACGCGTGCACACGCTAACTCACTACACATGCACACGCCGCTCACTTTACTACATTTTCCAGCAGTTGTTTGCAAAACAGCACAGTCTGTTAGTCACAATCTACTTTTGCACATGCAGAGTTGAAGGCAGAGTCATTTTATTGAATCGGTTCATTCAGAAGCTTCATGATTCATTAACACTTTACAATACGGTTCATTAGTTAACATTAGTTAATTACATTACACTGTAAAAAATTTTAAATTCTGTCAACTCAGATAAGCATAGTCAACTTAAAATGTTACGTTGTACTAACTGACAACTTAGATATTTGAGTTGACTTAACAAAAAATGTGGTTTGTTAAACTTGAAAGCTATGTAAGTTACCCGACTGCCTTAAAATTTGAAGTTGAATTAACTCAAACATCTAAGTTGTAACTTAGTACAACTTAACATTTCAAGTTGACTAAACGTTTTTGAGTTGCCTGAACTTAAAATTTTAAGGCAGCCAAGTAACAAATTATTTTATGTTGACTTGATTGTTTTTACAGTGTAGTTAATATAAACTAACAATGAAAAACACTTCTAAAGCATTTAATTAATTTATCAGCAATTACTAATGCATTGTTAAAATTAAAAGTAATATCTGCTAATATGATTTAATGGACCTAAGCTAACATGAACTAACAATGAACAGACTTTTATTAATATTAATAGAGATTAATAAACACAAATGTACTACTCATTAATAGTTAATTTTATTTAATGTATTACTAATAGCACTTTAAAGTGAAGTCTTAACAGTGATTCAAAAACAGTTTGAAAGATTGATTTGGTCTTGCACGCAGTTCATTTATTGTTATATAGTGAAATATTTAGTTACATGCTGCTGTTTAGCGCTGTTTATATTAATTATTTTTATTTATTTATTTTTAAATAGTTTTGTTTAGTGTAAGTTTAATTCAATTTAATGAGGTCACAAGTTATTCAATCTTGATGATAGTTTACAGGCCAATGCAGATGGCTGTTTCTCCCTTAGTTTCCTCAGGAATGTACATTTTCAAGTAACTATGTGTGTTTTCTTTACTAGATGTAACTTGCTAACAATTCATTACCCACATAAACTCACGTGCTTGTGGTAGTTATAGTCCATATAAAGCAACACAACAACAGCTTCAGAATTCACATTTGAGGTCTGTGTGTCATTTATAGCATCTCTTCAAGTCGTGTAAACCACAAACTTTATTTTAGTCATAAATCCAAAGCCGTTATTCTAAAAGTCCACAGGACATTCCTGAGGGAACTGATGGCTCAAAGATGGAATTATTTTCTGGCTTTCATAACTTTAAACCAACATAACAATGTTTCTTTTGACTTCGTCTCAGATGTTTCTCGAGACATTCTCATAAAGTTGAAGTATGTAATTACTGCAGCACTACAAGGCAAACGGCAAAAATAAATGTTCTTCTAAAACAGCTGTCTGTATACGGCCTGCATCAGCCATTGGTTGAACAAAGCGATAGTTCCGCCCCCAGCTCATGCCATTGGCTGACTCTGTGTTGTGCAGGACTGGAGGAGACACTCGGAACAAATAAGGGAATATTCTGGTTCTTGAGATAAATTAATCTATTTATCATCTTTGCATATTAAGATGGGAATGGAAGAGAAAGTAATTTAACACTGAAAAAGTTGCATACTTACGTTTTAGCAGGCCTTTGGAGAAATACAAAGACAGTCTATATTACCATACAGCAGGAGTATAAAATTATGTGGATCATTTGATCTTGGAAGAATTTGATAAGGAATGTTTTAGAAATGTTGGCAAATCTGAGCACAGGAGAAACAGTTGAGATCTCGAGTGTAATTTTGTTTTTCCTGTGGGTGCATCCACACTCAGCCTTTGGTCAATTTTCAAGCAAATAAGGTCTAAATAAGAAGTGAATGCACAAGCAGTTCCATCGCCAGCAATGTGTGCTGTAATATGTGTCCCCTCTTCCCATAATGCCTTTCATTGGCATCATTTAATCTAGGAGATGATTTAAATGGATTTGTCCTCCTCTCAGGGATCGTATGAACCTCGGGGAGCACTTTATGGATCTCATCATGAGATGAGCAGTGAAAGCGGCAGAATGAGTGTGGGCAGCTTTAACCAGGCATGGGCCGAAGTTCAGCCGTATGGACGGCATCTGTTAGTCCACTCTCTAATCAATAATGTAATGAGTAGAGCCTTCATCCCCTCAAGACCACTCCACACCTCCGAAACCAGCCTTCTCTCATTCTCCCTCCTCCCTTCATCTTTAGAGTAACAGAATATGAAAACGCAGTCATTTATTTACTGCCATTTTGTTTGATGCAAATAGAGACATTTTAAAGAATATCCTTTTTTTTTTTTTTTTTTTTTACCATGTAATGAAAATAATGAAGGTCTGGGTCTGTAAACATTTACATTTATGCACTCACAACCTTGGTGTTGCAAACTGTTATGCTCTTTGAAAAAAAAAAGGTTAAGAAAAGGCTAAAATAGATGGTAGTAGACAATAAGATTATTAGTAAAATGTTTCTGTGATGTACTGTCCTTTCTGTCCTTCTTCTTGCCTTTTTCCCCCTTTTGCATTCAGTTTTTTTTTTCTTTCTGGCTATATTGGCAGATTTTTATATATATTTGTTTTATTTTTTTTTTTGTTTCCAAAAACTCAATAAATTTTGACAATTTTCTCTTAAAACAAAACAATTTGTCTTATGTATTTTTGCTTCTCCAGTAAGAATCTTTAGACATTCACACTGGAAAACAAGACAAGAATACTGAAGAAGAACAGCAGTTTTTTTGCAGAGTGATCAGGAGGTACATTAACCCTTTAACTGTCACTCCCTGTCTTGAACATAGACATGAAAATGCACTATCCAAAGTTACATTTTTATAATTCATGAACGAAAACATTTTGTAACATGATTTTGATGTACAATTTCCATGGTAATGCAATGTCTGATTTTAAAATAGATGAATTTTGTGATTTTAAGTTTTCAGTTCATATATAATTTCTTATATATTTTCTTACAGGAGTCAGAACTCCTGTTATGATGTAGATTGTTGAGGTGCATTCTTGTCATGAATTAATCTAGTACTTTTCCCACATAATTTGTAACACAAAATATCTATTTAGGAGTCTTAGACCTTCCCAACGATATATAGTTTGTCATGATTAGATGAGGATTTATTTGTACTATGGTGAAGTAAACTTAGGTGTCAGAGGGGACGGTGACATTTAAAGGGTTAAAAGTTATTCCCATATACTAGTGTTTGGGAACAGAGCTATTGAAGCCTTGTTTATTTATTTATGTATTTATTTATTCATTTATTTAAGTAAATTTGACTTTTTTTAAGTTCAAAGTGTCTATTTAAAGTCTATTACA
Organism: Labeo rohita; assembly: GCF_022985175.1. Taxonomy (NCBI): domain Eukaryota; kingdom Metazoa; phylum Chordata; class Actinopteri; order Cypriniformes; family Cyprinidae; genus Labeo; species Labeo rohita. Next base: position 38,401,546 of record NC_066884.1, on the reverse strand, counting down.
AGACATTTACATTTACAGGACAAATACATTTATTCCTTATTATTTATAATTTTATTTTATTTTATTTTATTTTATTTTATTTATTTATTATTATTATAATTTTTTTTACTTAAAATGATTTTTTTTAAATCTTACACCTAGAGAATATCTCCCTTTAATTTGGTCCAAGTCCTGACTTCAATGGAAATCTCTTTTCTCTCTCTTTCTCTCTCACTTATTCTCTCTCTCTTTCTCTCTCTCACACACACACCCCAGACCTCCTCCGTGGCGTCCAGACGCACAGGCAGATTGTCCAGCGGGTCTTCAATCCCCAGGCCTGTCTTTATGTTTCAACCTGTGTTTGCCGGGCCATAGATCAGCTCAGCATTAATGACCTTCAAGTGCTTTGGACAGTTGTAGACAGCTTGTTGAAGAGGTATCTGCCACAACCGTTATCGCTTCACTTCTTCATCTGTTCCCTGATTAATGCCTGCCAGAGGTCAGAGGTGACTGGCTAACCCATAACTCGCTCCACCGCTGAACTGACTTTCCCTTTCGACCAACTCCGTTCCTCCGACCACCTGTCAGATAGAGAGACTTTCTATGATCACGATCGATCCGACGAATAAAGTCCTGCCCTAATTCTTTTTTGTTCTCATTGAAAATCCTGTTTCTCTCAGAAATAGGGCGCATTACAGAAATAAAATGGATGTGAATGCCGTTTCATGTTGATTTTAACAGATCGCTTACGGAGCTGTGACAAATTATTTCAGCTTACGATTTATTGCACTGCAAATTTATATTTGCTGCCATTGTTTGGCGAATGTGATAAAACAATATTAGAAATGATGCTGATAAATTTGAAGTTGGATTTGTCAGCGTTTTTGCTCATCATCTGCATTTTTTGAGCATTCAGTGGAATGAAAAACACTCCAAATATCACATCTATCACACAGCGTGTCAGATTGCGTGAGAATCACGGGCGTCCTCTCCTGAGTGCGCTAGACTGGCAGAAACGCTCTTTAATCAAATGTCAGAGCTTTCAGACTCAGACTGTAACATTCAATTAAAACTAGCTGACAACTGTATTTACCCTCTGTATATGGATTCAGAGGAGACGTCCTCATTTCACAACTACACAGATGTTGCACTGAGTAAAAACACAGGACTTGAATGAGTCGTTGAGGAATAGGCCTGCTACGTTTTATACGACTCATGATATTAAAGGACTATGTGAACCAAACCGACAATTGTTGTTCCACGGTCATACGGATTTATGGAGATTATCATTTTAAATTCATTTTGAATTCTAAATTCATCATTATGCAGGTTAAATCACCAGTAGATGGTGACAGATGACTGTCTTTATGAGTGAGTCATTTGAATTGTTCACTCAGCTGATTCATTCAACAAGGCTGATTCATTTAAGAGCAAAACAAAAGTTGCATGCAAAATCGAACTCTGCCCTTCCATATAATGTGTAAAAAACAGTATACCAAAAGAGCAGTATGTCCGAGATATATATTTACCAAACAGCATGTCCCGGATGACCATGACCATATCAACATGGTGGATGTAGTACATTCGAATTTCATTCATACTACCCATATTCATACTATACTGTTTTTTAATGGATGTGAAGTAAGTTCACATTTATGAGTAAGTCACTGAATCATTCATTAATTCATTTTTTGAGGCATGAATTAAGTGACTTTGAGTGAGTCATTGAATCATTCACTCAATCGACTCATTCAGGAATTAATAAGAGTCGTTGAATCGTTCACTTAACCTGTTGCTTGGAAACACAGTTTCCTTCAGGAAAACACTACTGTGTGTTGCGGAGGTTATACTGAGCTTTTAATTGGAACTTTTTAAGTTGGTGCAACAAACAGACAAACTAAGTGACAACACTCTGTCTAAAATGACTGAACAGAGAGCATGGTTTGAAATGTCTCCAAAACAATGCAGTTAATACACTCTAATGACCATAAAGCCACACTTTTGATGGTGGCAACTTACTATAGTCTTTGACTTTGACCAGAGTCTGTATTTATCCTAAACGCCTCTGAATATCAGCTTACATTTCATAAGATTTGCTTATTTCTGCTTGTGTGCTGACGTGAGCTGAGTGATCACATACATTAATCAATATCCTTATTTAAAGGTGCTGACAGCAATCAGACAACGAGGACAAACTGAGGGATGGATTTCCAACATGAACCTTATTTGAACAGGTTTGCTGAACTGATGTTTTACTTTGTGATTTCTTTCTGAAAAAAGCGACTGTTCCCATGTAAAATGTAAAAAACAAGAAGGTCTCCACATGGAGTATAAATAGTGGTAGATACTGTTTACATCAAGTATAAATAGCAACAAATAGGATCTGATTACACTAAGTGCACATACTGACAGCTGCTGTTCACACCAAGTGTTAACAGAATTCACTAAAGATAAATTATAATGAATAATGGTGGGCGGAATTAGTGAAAATAACCATTGCCATGTAGGTTCACTATTTGCACTAGACATTATTCTGGCATCATCTGAGAATGTAATCTATAATAAATCATTACAATAATAAATGTTATTGTCATAATTATTCTAGGAACAGCACTTTAACCTTTACCCCACATTTGATAATTCTACATTAAATGTGTGTGGTTGCACAGAAGACAAAAGCAAGCAAATGATTAACCCTCCCCTTCCCAGTACAGACCCTATAGGGTACCAGGGGTTTTACTTGGGTTTCTAAATGCTAGCTAAAGAAAAAAAACAAGGTTGTGCTAACAAATTCATAGGGGCAGGAACTCCTGTTTTCTGATTAATGGCAGGGTCAGAGGCTGACAAGTGTTTTAATTTGATTCGACGGCCAGATAAAAAAACCCAGTGCTGTTTGAGGGCCATTTATGGAGGCGGTGCAGCACACCGACTAAATTCCCCCTGATGGTTCCTGAGGGACCTGCTCACGCCGCACAACTCTCTCTCTCTCTCTCTCTCTCTCTCTCTCTCGCTCTCGTACGTCTGCTCTAATCCTCTTCACGCAAGCGGAGTGCAGGTTTACCCGCTTTACGTCAGTGGGCTGTAATAAAATATCCCCGCTGGTTATCTGATCAATGCTTAGAGGAGAGGTCCGACTCGGCCGGGTTAATGGGCGCCATTTCACTTAAATACCAAATTATTGACCCCGGGCCGAGACCAGGGAATACTGCGGGCCGGATCACATGACACAGCAGTGAGAGGGGAATCATGGGAGGTCTGTGACTGCAGATAGGATGTGTAAAAAGGGGCTTGGGTCACAGACGTGGGCTCGAGTAACACACAGGACTGATCCTGTGAACATGTCAATAGCATTAATGACGGTTTGCGTCTGCTCTGCATTGTTTCAGCACACGATTGGTTGAAGTACCTAACCAATCAGGTTGCACAATGGAGTAAAAGGACATTTTCCATCTAAATCGACTCTTCAAAGTGACAAAAGTGTGCTTGTCTTCATTGTGCATCTGGATATATGGTGTCAGTGAATATATTATCCAGATGCTGAGTGGTCATTGATGGAAATGTGGCAATGAATGGAGGCAAATGAGATGGCGATACACTCATTTGTGTCCAATGAACAACAACAAAACAGTGGTTGTTTTAAAGGGGTCTTTGAGAAGCTGAAATGGTTCTTCTATCAGTCACTGCAAAACTCTTTTGTCACCTTTATATATATATTTTTTTTTGTATTATTATTTAGGTAACACTTTACAGTAAGGTTCATTAGTTAACATTAGTTAACTGCTTTAGTTAACATGAACTAAGAATGAACAATATCATGTATTAATCTTAGTTAATGGTAATTTTAGCATTTACTAATGCATTATTAAAATCAAAAGTTGTGCTTGTTAACATTAGTTAATGCAATGTGAATTACATTAACAAAGACTAATAAACACTGCAATAAATGTAATGATTGTTTGTTAGTGAAAAGTTAACTAACATAAACTAATGAAACCTTATTGTAAAGTGTTACCTATTAAATTATAATAATCAAAAAGCATGTCCAATTAGTTGAAATGAAGATTTTTTTTTAATACTGTTAATACCAATACTACTTTAATACCAAGAAGTGTTTTAATAAGGGTTTTGTAATAATCATAAAGCATGTCTAGTCAGCTGAATTCATACAAAAATAGAAATAAAAAAATAAATGAAGAAAAATGAAAGAAGAATTAGATTTCTACAGTAAAAGGGCCCTCTGAATTTTATTTATTTATTTATTTTTATTATTATTATTATTTATATATATATTTTTATTAGTAGTATTTTTTTTTTCCAAAAATTCTGGCAATTATATAAAGGCATAAAACATTAACAATTTAATATTTTAATCAATCAAACAAACAGACAAACAAATGAATAAATAAATAACCTTTTTTTTTTTGCCGAACAAAGTGCTGTACAACAGAGGTTTACTGTTAGAATTTAAACATGTAAGAACATAATGTGATTTGTTTCTTAAAAATAAAGTTATAATTTTATTATTATAATTATTACTACATTAAGTGCATTCTCCTGTACAATAGTGATATATTTCTGTCATGATTTGTTCAAGTTAAGCCGTACTTTTATTTTGGCGTGTTGTAGTGCAGATTTTTGAGTTTCTGTGTGAATCTGCTGATAGTTTTTCTCAAATGAAATGCTGCAATGCTGCTGAAGTGACTCTCAGATGAAGTTTATGTGCTCCTCGTGTGTTTCAATGTGTGTATTAGAGCAAACTGACAGACACAACATGCAGTACACTGCAGTACTAGTCCGTATCTCCATTTGATTAAGTGAACAGCTCTAATTTGATTTATTCATCTATAATTTGTCAAATTCCATGCTATTCAGAAAACTACATTTCTGTGACTGGATTCTGTGTATCACAGGGCCCTGTGTAGAGACGTATAACAGAAGGTAAAACCGTCTACACAAGTGCGACTCTGCGAGAGAAGAAAAGAAAGAGACGTCAGGAAGGAGTTCAAGGACCCGCTTTCCTCACGTAAGCATTCTGCCGTAGCCGGATCCTCGCAGCGCATTGATCCGCAGGCCTTTGTAATGGACTCAAATAACAACTCTATTACCGCACGCCAGCCGATCGCCACAAAATTAGCGGCAAAGGAGCCGGCGTGTCAATATTCACTGTGCAGCAGAGATGACCGGTTACAGGAGAACAAAGGTGTTCCCCGGACAGCCGGAGTCGCCGGCCTTCGATCGGGATCCTGAGAGCCTCAAAAACCGGGCGGAAGCGTCCGGGCGGCAGCTCCGGCTTGAGACCGTCCCCTCGCCGGCGTTCGCCAACATACGGCAAATTAAATCAATGCGCTCCTGCGAGCAGATGGGTGTTTTAACAGTCAGTTAGCCTTTAGATAATTGAGGCGTCGACTCCGGAATCATAAAACGGATGACTTGTTTATACATTTCGCCGGAATAGATCACGGAGGTTAAATAAATGAAATCCCATTTGTCAGGCGGTAATAAATGGCAGCGGCTCCCCTCCCCGCAAACAGCCACGTTTGGCCTAATAAATACGGAGGGGCCGACGGAGGCGCGCGTCTATTGATAGGGTAACAGCTTAATGAAACGCTCGCTCCCCGCGCTTGTTTTCCCCTCTCCTCCTGCACCCGGTGATAAGTAGCAAAGCAACCAAGCCTGTAATTACAATCTTACAGAGAACCCGGCCAATCTGTATATAAATCTCACCATCCAATTACAAGATGTAATAATTTTGCAGTCAAGCTGGTAATGAGGTCTAATACTCATGCATGTGATAATCCCCCCTGGATGCTGACTCTATCAGATGTTAGCTTTGTAATTATACTGGCAGAAAATCATTATTTCATGTTCAGCAGAAAAATGAGGTTGGTGCTGAAGTTAATTTTCTCCATGCTCCGTGAAGCATAGACAAAATTTTAATGATTTAATCATTATCCACGATGCTGTCTGCAATTGACCCGTGTTACTCGCGTGTGGCTACATTTGCACAGTTAAGAGTCCCTGATACATGGCGAGGCCTGCCAGGTAGACCGCCGCGCGCACGCGCTTTCTTCCCGTAATTGTGCCACAATAAAACTATTACCCTAATGGAAAGGAAATCTATATCGTCAAAGCCGCCGTCCCGTTTAACGGCCGCACGCATCAAAATTTTAAATGCGCGTGGTAAACGTTCAGCTGGCATCCTTGAGGTGTTTTTATCTCATTGTTGACCTAAACCAGGCGGGAAGAGGTCACTTGTGTTGGGAATGTTGGACAGATCAGGGATCACTCTCAACTTTAACGCAAAGAACGCAAAAAATGAAATTGTCATTAATTACTCATCCTCATGTCATTCCAAACCTGTAAAACCTTCAGATTATATTTTTGATGAAATCTGAGAGCTGTCTGACCCTCCACAGACAGCAACACAACTGACACTGTCAAAGCCGAGAAAGTACGAACTTCATTAAGATAGTTCATGTGACATCAGTGGTTCAACCATCATGTTATGAACCTGCAAGGATACATTTTGTGTGCAAAGGAAGCAACAAGAACAACTTTATTCAACAATTTCTTTTGTGTCAGTCTCCTCCACCATGTGCATTCCTCTGCTTGTAAACAAGGCACAGTGCATCCGGGTTCTACATCACCACACCTATGCATTGTGGTATTCTTGTGACTATAATGATGATTCACGCTAGCATTGATCTGACTGAAGCACAGTTAACTCTTGACTGTGCAGAATGAGCCAGACTCTCACCTAAAGCTGCAGCATGTACTGCAGGTGAATTTGCAGCTACTGCTGGTGTTAAGTATTGGCGTTATGGTCAGATGAAGGAAAGGCTGGAATCTGCTGGTGATGTTATCTGCGCTCTGCTGGTCTGGGGTCAGTGCATGTGGAGCGTGAGATAGGCCTGTTAATGCAGCTGATTGATGAAGGCTGACCTGAGAGAGCAGCTCACACGGGATTCGGGACAAGATTTGCGTCTTTGCTAAGATGTTAACTAATCCAGAGCTGAGAGAAGATCTGGTCATGGATGTTTCATGAATGAATGAATGAACAAGATGTTGCACAGGGCCGCAACAGTAAATCGTATTTACATTACACTGTATTTACAGATTGCAAGATCTGGAGATGTTTCCAATGTTTTTGCATACATTTAGGGGTGCGTTTCCCAAAACCAACTATGGTCGCAAGTTCTGTCGTTACCAATAGAGTTCAGTGGACCTAACCACCATAGTTAGCTAATGATGCTTTTGGGAAACGCACCCCAGTGTGATTTTAGTATCATTGAGATACTATTTTTGTTCATATTTATCATTTATAATAGTTAATATTTATCATAACAATATTTAATATGTATTTTTTTAATATATTTTTATTACTATTTTATTTCAGTTTTAGCTTTAGTTATTTTAGTCCATCTAGTTAAACTATTGATCTCTATTTCTTAAATTCAGAAATAATTCTAAGTACTTTCATCTTACTGTATTAAATAAATAAATAAATAAATGCTTATGTTTAATTTCTTTAACAACACTAGGTAATAACTAGGTACTAACTCTAAACCTACCACAACCCATGTTGTTTGTTGTTACCATATACTATCAGTACTTTTTTTTTTTTTTTTTAGGTAAGTAAACTGTAAGTACACATACTGAAAAATACAACATGATAACAACAACAACAACATTAATAATAATAATAATAATAATAATAACCTCACATGAATCTTTTTTTTTTTTCAGTTAACTTTTATTTCAAATAACAGTTTTTTTTTAGTCTCTCTCTCTCTTTTCAGTTAACTATAGTAAGCAGAACTCTAGATGACTCAGGTCATTACTTTAATGTAATCTGATTTTTCAGCTATTTTATTATCCATCATATAAAAATCACAACAGTAATTAAGTCTAAAGTGACAACCTCTCCTCAACAAGATGCATAAAAAAGGAGTATAAATTAAGTGTTTGATATATTTACAGAATGCAAGGTTTGGAAAGATTTCTAATGCATTTATTTCTGAATGATTTTTTATATATTTAATTTTTTGTAGTATTTATTTATTTATTTATATATTTAAATATCTTTTAACATTATGTTTAGTATTAATTCATAATATTTTAAATATTCATTATATTCTCAAATAAACAAAGGTTTTTACATTTTACATAGAAATGGGTATAAGTAAGTGTCCAGTATTTTCAGAATGCATACATTTTATTTAATAATATTTTAAATATTCATTATATTCTCAAATAAACTAAGTGAAATCAAGTCTACAGTCACAACCTCTCCTCGACAAGACACGAAACATGTATTTTTATAATAATGACTGCCCCAGTGTTTTTCATCATCAATAATTTACAGTATGCCTGCCTTGACGTTGTTGCTTTCTGTTTACTAAATCCTCCATTCATTCTGTACAAGCTTAAATCACACCAGCGATACGATCCCGATACGAGATGCGCCGATAAACGATTCTATCTGGCGTCTCTATTACATAATTGATCCGGAGTGTGTCTCTCTCCAATAGCTGCAAGTGTATTATTTCCCCGCATCTCATAATGTGATAATGTAAGATCCGCTGTTGCATTATATTTGTAATCAGTTCCATCTGAGCTCAGGCAGAAAATCCGTGTTGGGGATCAGACGGCGAGCACAAAAGGCCTGTTTTAAATTCCTGAAGGTGTCAGAGGATGGCGAGCGGGACGAGAGGCTGTTACTTTTGCTTTTTCCCATTAACTGTTATTTAAATGTTGTCAGTCAAACTGCCGCCTGCATCTGGCATCCATGCCATGTGAAATTTATTTATTGAGAGTTTTGGTCACACATGGAAAGTTAAGCAGATGGTGCGCAAACACACACACACGCGCGCGCGCCGCGCGTGCGGGATGTGACAGGAGGATTTCCTCCCCTCCCCGTCCCGTTTTATGTATAATCTTTATGCCTGTCTGTTTCTGGACACGAATGGCGTTGTTTTGCCATTTTAAACCGATCTAATCAGTAGGGTGTTAAACAAGAGGGGATCTTTTATGCATTGGGTGTTAGGACAAGCAAATCACTGCTGTAGATCACCAGAATAAACAACTCGAGCTGATTCAATTACAATGGTCAGGCCGCCTTTATCTGCCTCTGACATCATTTCAATCAAAATGTAAAATAATCCAATGCGGTCGATGCAATAGCTGAGATAGGCTAGATCGGATACAGACTGCTGCTTTTAGTCATTTAATAAAAAATAAAAAAAACGTGAAAGGGGGGGGGTGGATATATAAATAAATAAAGGGCGAGGCATTCTTTCCCCTGACAGCTGTGCGGAAGTTGCCCGAGCCAAACTCTATTACCCGCCGTAATTGTATTCAAAAACGAGGCGCGCCGTGAGATTGTCTATTACTTTTCTTTTTTTATGAGTCCTCCGTCGTTACTGAAGACGCAGCCCGCCGATTGTTTCCTCATTTAATTAACAAACGCATACAATTTATCCCTTCGCTTTTGAGTTAGCGACAGCCATTACCGGTCGCTCCGCATTTGCCGAAGCATTGAAATTCCTCCGGCGGCTGTAATAATCGCAGGTTGCTGTAAATGTGCTAAATTATGGATCCGATTGAAATAGGATCCAGGCCGCTGCCCTTTTAGCCTGTTTAATTAACAAAGCGAAATCCACTTTAGCAGAACCCGGGAATGTCCCGGCTCCGAGGAGAGGGACTTTCTCTCAGCCGCCGGAAATTGAATGTATGGGAATGTACGACAATGTTAATAATTCGACGCCGGCGTAATCTAATAGAAAGCAATTAATTCAGGACACAGGCTGCTGCGCTTTTTAGTCGTTTAATTAAAGCGGCTTTCGTACGGGTGCGAGTCTAAAGGCTTACGCCCTTTGTCACCCTTGAGACGCAGGTCGGCCGGCGGCGTGTGATCTGTGTTTGCGGCGCGGCTTGTAAAGCTCGCTCGCTCGCTCGGTCCGCGGTCGGACGCCGGAGCTCGGTGCGTGACGTATTAAAGGATGTGTTGCATTACAAGTATCAGGACTGTAATGAAATCCAGCCGAAACTTACTCTGTGCTTAGAGTACTAACAGCAGCCCGTCTGAAGAGCCTCTTCTCTCTCAAACTCACACAGATGATACACAGCGACACTCTCCAGTCCTGCTGCCGCTGCGGGTTACTTTATAAAGCCGGAACAACAATCACTTTCATATAGAGAGTACGTCAGTTTTTAATGGTGCATCAGAAAAAAAATCTGCTAATATTGGCAGCCTTGGTAAATATGAGCACAGGTGTCAGTGAAAATAAATCTGCATTGTTTATCCTTGTGATCTTTCATTTAAAAAAATCACAAAATTCAAACCTATCATTGAAGGAGAACCATGGAAAGGGAGGGGGGAGGAAATCTCATTACGAAATTGAGTTTTTCTCTAGTTCACGTTGGACACAATTATTGGCACCCAATTATTGCAATGTGCTTTTCCAAACACAGCATTTCTGAGCATTTTCCTATAATGCCTGATGAGTTTGGAGAACAGAGATCAGAGACCATTTCTTCATCCACTGTAAAAATAAATAAATAAATAAAAAATAAAGTGTTTGTGCTGCCTTAAAATTTTAAGTTTACTCAGCTCAAATTTTCAAGTTGTCACATACTACAACTTACAATTCACGTTGACTAAACTTGATTTTAAGGCAGCACAAACACTTACTTTTTTAAACTGAAACAACTTTTTCAGTTTCTCCAGATCCTTCAGATTACCAGATCCATGTTGAAGCGTCTTCTCTTCAGTTCACCCCTCTCATTTTCTATATATTTAGATCAGGGATCTGTGACGGCCATGGCAGAAGCTTGGTTTTGTGCTCAGTGACACATTTTTGTGTGTTGGTTTTAATATTTGTTTGGAATCATTGTCCTGATAGAAGATCCAATCATGGCTCATTATAAGATTTCTAACAGAGGCCGTCATGTTTAAATTTTTTTGTTATCTGTTGGTATTTGATAGAATCCATAATGCCATGTATTTGAACAAAATATCCAGGACCTCCAGCAGAAAAATAGTCCCACAAATAGTTAAACTGAATATGCTGGAGTTTGTTTTTTGGATGAGTGGGATCCCTCCCAAACAACATGTGGTGATGTAGGGGCTGTTTGATATATTTTTTCTGACCTCAAGACTCAACTGATCTCTGCAGTTCTCCAGCTCTGATCTTTGGAGAGTCTTTGGCCACTCAAACTCTCCTCCTCAGCGTGCATTAGGACGATATAGACACACGTCCTCTTCCAGGCAGATTTGTGACATCTTAAGTTGATCGGAACTTCTTAATCATTGCCCTGATGGTGGAAATATATATATACACTACCGTTCAAAAGTTTGGGGTCAGTAACACTTGTAATAGTCTTTAAAGAAGTCTCTTATGCTCATCAAGGCTGCATTTATTTGATTAAAAATATAGAAAAAACAGTAATATTGCAAAATGTTTTTACAATATAAAATAATGTTTTTTATTTTAACATACTTTAAAATAGAATTTATTCCTGTGATGAAAAGCTGAATTTTTATCAGCTGTTACTCCAGTCTTAAGTGTCACATGATCCTTCAGAAATCATTCTAATATGCGGATTTATTATTAGAATGATCAGTGTTGGATAATATCAACAGTTGTGCTGCCAAATATTTTTTGGAACCTGTGATTTTTTTTTTTTCAGGATTCTTTCATGAGTAACAAGTTTAAAAAGTACAGTGTTTATTCAAAATATAAATATTTTATAACAATGTAAATTATTTATTATTAACTTTTAATAAACTTTTAATTATTAACTTAATACATCCTTGGTGAATAAAAGTATTAATTTCTTAAAAAAAAAAAAAGAAAAAAAAAAAAAAAACAATAAAAATGTACTGACCCCAAACTTTTGAACGGTAGTGTATATCAACCCAATATTTTTTTTTTTTTTCATAATGTGAGTTTCTCCCCACTTTTCACATTGTTTCACTTCAATGAAGGATGAATTTCATGACTTTATGAATTTATTTAATGAAAGATCAACCAGGTAAATGATGCAGATTTATTTTCACAATTAGGGCATGATGTGTGTGTGTGTGTGTGTGTGTTATTTGATCCGAAATACAATAAAACAGTGAAATAAATATTACAATTTAAAATAGCTGTTTTCTCTGTGAATATGTTATACAATTTAATTAATTCCTGTGATCAAAGCTGAATTTTCAACATCATTACTCCAGTCTTCAGTGTCACATGATCCTTCAAATATGATGATTTGCTGCTCAACAAACATTTATGATTTTTTAGCAATGTTGAAAACAGTTGTGCTGCTTTATATATTTTAGTTCAAACTAATTATGTTTGCCATTGGATTTTGGTCATTTGTTTGGTGTAAAAGTGGTTTGGACCTGGCCAAACTGCATCTGAGTGATTCAGTGTGTAAAAGTGACGTGGTGATCTTCCACATCGGTTATGAAAGCTAAAGTAAAGTGCTGTTGATGACAAATATTCTCACATATATTTTAGTTTGATTCAGCTCCATTCTTTTGATCCCTTCCAATGCAGACAAATGCAAGTGTCCTTCTGTTTTATGAACAGAATGATGGTTTAATGAAATAAGATTTAAATGAAATGTTGTACTTTTATAGCAATCACACTGATGATGCTCAGCGTATCTGTGAGTTTCAGAAGTTTTCAGAAGTTAGTACGTTTTCCGTGTGTCTGTTATGGCATTTAATGGATTCCTCCAAAATCCCAAAGTTTGATGATGATCGTGACATTCGAGGCGCTAGAGATCAGCGATAATAGCGCTGGCGCGTCCACCTTGTGACGGATAAATGTATTAATATCAATATAGCCATGTTAGCACTGGAAAATCCTGTAGCCATCAACTTTGTCATGTTTTTTTTCCATTAAATGCATCGGCGAGCACTTCACACAGCATTATGAGATAATAACATGCATAACTCTGTCGCTTTAATGCGACGGAAAGTAGTTTTAGCTTCCTCCGGAACAGTAAAGGTTACTCTTGTAAGGTGAGCAGAGGAGGGAGTGACTTTCTCCTTCTAAACAAGCCTTTTATAATTCATCAGAAGCGTTGACAGATGAGTTCTGCTGGAGAATATTAGAAAATGTCTCAAATCTCATATATATGCTAATAGTATGCTGAGACCGGTTGGAAGTGAGGTGGACTTTTTAATCTGCCCTGACCAGTGAGGAAAGTGGAGGAGACAAGTCATTGCACTCAACAATTTATGATCAAACAAGCCGACTGTATAAAAATCTGCACAGGATGCAGGACGGGGGGAGAAAGACATTTTCTCATTTAGCCCTTGTGTAATAACAAATAACAACAGCTCCCGCTTCGCTCGTCGGCCGAGGCCTCGAATTAGTTTTCCCTGCCTTTTATTTATTCTCACATATATGTATTATTCTTTACATGCGTCGCGCTTTGTGTCCGACATAACTGCACAGTCAGTTTAAAAGAGCGCTCTGTGCTAATGATTTTTTGCATCGGATGTTTACAGTGAATGTCTCCATAACATTTAATGCATTATTAAGAGCGATGGAAACACTTGCAGGCTGTGCTTCTGTAATTCTTCAGGATGAGTTTGTGCAGGTCCAGTGTCGATTGTTCTGCGTCAGTGTTGTGATGATGATCTCAGTGACACCTAATAGATCAAGTGGTTTCTCCCCACAGAGCTGCACAACTAATCAAAACAAAACCGAAACCGTGATACGATTATCAAATCACAAGAACTGTGATTTAACTCAGTAAAACATATGTTTATATATACATTATATACATTTTGTATGTATTTGATAATGTATATAATAATGTATTAATGGTCTATTATTTTTCCTTAAATACACATTTGTTATTATTATTATTATTATTATTATTATTATTTTACAGTTTTATGCAATAATACAAAAGTAAAATTATGTATGTATGTTTGTATGTATGTATGTATGTATGTGTGTGTATATGTTTGTATGTATGTACATTTATTTGTAATAATAATAATTAATGATGATGATGATGATGATGATGCATTTATCATTATTGTTCTATAATATTTCCTTAAACCCTCGTTCTTAATGTAATTTTCTTATTTTAATTATAATACTAACATTGATTGATAGATAGATTGATTGACTGATTCATTCATTTATTCCTACAAACAAGCACAGCAAACCTGGATTTTTTAATTTAATTTAATTATTATTTATTAATTATTTTATTATTATTTTATTTTATTTATTTATTTATTTAATCACATTCTACATTTTTAAACAGTTCTGGACTTTCACTAGATTCTCCTGCATCTCGAATGTTTCTCCTGAGAAAAGACTTCAGAAATCTCTCATGTTGATCCTCAAGAGTTTCCAAAGATGTCTCAACGCTGTCTCAACCTATGCCCAGATTTAACAACACCATGGTTTCACATGCATTTTATTTGATAAGTTAACAGGCTTATTTAATTCTAAGCATTGTAGGAGAAACGTCTGAGGTAACATTCAGCCTTCGAAGCTATGAAAGAGCAACATTTGAGCAATAAAATGTTTATCTGCTCGAACTGTACATGGATCAGGTTGATCGTAATGAAGAAGCTGATTGTACAGTGCATATGTGTATCTTCTGATGAGGGCCTGCTGTATTGGAGCACTGGGTTCCTTCAGCTCTTTGCCTTGACTAACACTGGCACATCGCAGCTCTACTCTGAGACGTCTTAGACTATACATATACATTTAAAAGAAACAATAAACAGGGCTCTCCAGATCAATGAGCCTGAATCTGTTGTGTGAGAGAAGCATCCTTCACTCCGTTTCAGAAAACCTGAACGTATTTATGCAAAACAGTACACTAAAAGTGATACCATAATCAGTCAGAGGAGCCGATTCCCTGCTCTATTGGAGCTTGTGATGAAGTATTAATGCTTGGTAGCTGGTGCTTTATTTCTCCTAAATTACATGTGTCAAAGATAAAGGCTTTGTTTAGACCGTCGCCTCGGCTTGGGAAAATAAGGGCGTTTGCTTATGGCTCGGTGCTCGAGAAGGAAAGTTTGGAGAAGAAAGCCTCGTGTTTTTCTGATGGTCTGTCCAAAACAGGCCTAAAGCTGCGAGGAGTTTATGCTGATCATGAACATCTGCTTTAAGCTTCATTTTGACTTGCATAAACCTGTTAAAGCAGAGCCAACTATTTGATAAACACCTTCTTATAGGCTTTATTGCATACGGAGGATGGCGTTCGATGCGGTCGGGTTTATTTTTGGGGAGGGACTGGAGATGAAGGAGGTGTTTTGTATCAGGATATGGGGAATCTGCTGCGCTTTGTGTGGATGAACTGAGGTTATTTTTGTATAAACCCCTGAGTGCTTACCGGAGCGGGACGATCTCATGACCTGGTGCTTCTGTGAGGATTAATAGACCGGCAATAAAATTAGTGTGGACATTTCAAGCTTTTCCCAATTCTATCAAATTCCTACACCTGTTTCCTTTCAGGGCGGCATTAGCGTCTTACGCTTTTGTCGGAGGAAAAGCAGAGTTTTGGTGATTTAGCAGTGTTATTTGATTACGGCACACTTCCCGCTGGGGAAACTCTCCACATCCTCCGTCCGTTAGCGCATCACTGACGGAAAATTATTACACATCATTACGTTTTTTTAAAGCGCAATTTAGCCGGACTCCAGAGCTGATTCTCTGGTGAAAGGCGCGAGTAATGGAAAGTGTCTCGTCCGCTTTAGTTGAGCAGCGTCTCCCGTGTCACAGCGGTCAATTAGCTGTCTTCAGCCGACTGCCATATTAAACATGCTCAAGTCAAACACACCATCGTCGACTTTATCAGGAGGATGGAAATTAAAAAGAGAGCCTAACATGTGTTAAATTTAGTGTTCATTCATTTAAGATTTGTCTGAGGTCATGTGCTGTGTCAGGATTCCTCTTTGGAGATGGTTTTGATAGTGTTATATGAAAAAAAATTTTTGAAACACTTCTGAAAATACACTGCTGTTCATAAGTGTGGGCCAGTATGATTTTACAGCTGTAAAATTGTGAAATATTATTCCAATTTAAAATATGTTGTTTCTATGTAAATATCTGTTAAACTGGAATTTATTCCTGTGATGCGCAGCTGAATTTTCAGCATCATTACTCCAGTCTTCAGTGTCACATGATCCTTCAGAAATCATTCTAATATGCTGATTTGCTGCTCAGCAAACATTTATGATTATTGGCAATGTTAAAAACAGTTGTGCTGCACAATATTTTTGTGGAAACTGTCATAAATTATATTTTTCAGAATTCTTGGATGAATAGAAAGTTCAGAAGAACAGCATTTATTTGAAATAAAAAATCTTTTATAACATTATAAACATCTTTAATATCACTTTTGATCAGTTTAATGCAGCCTTGATGAGTAAAAGTATTAATTTCTATTAAAAAAAAATAAATAAATAAAATCAAATCTAAATATGTCACAGTTTTATTATCATTCTGTTATCATTTACATGCTCTTATGTTCATCCAAACTTGCATGACTTTCTTCTGTTGAAAACAAAATAATATATTTTGAAGAATGTTGGTCAACCTGTTTTGGTAACCCTTGACTATATGGACAATCAATCAGACGTTTCTCAAAATATTTTCATGTTTCACAGAAAAAAGAAAGTCATACAGGTTTGGAACAACATAAATGTAAAATTTAAATTTTAAATTATGAATTTTGAAATTAATGTCTGAATTTGGAATGTTGAAATGAATTTTGTATTTCAAACAGGTTTGGAAGAACATAAATCATTTTTTTTTAACGTAAAATGTAAAATGTAAAATTTAACATTTTTAAAGGAATTTTGTATTTTGAATTTTTATTCCATGTTCCACAGAAAACAACAGGAACAACAGGTTTGGAACAACATAAGGGTAAATAAATTTACATTTTACATTATTTTGAATTTTTAATATCGAAATGAATTTTGTATTTTGAATTTTTTGAAACATGAGGGTAAGTAAATTTTTATTTTTATTTTTGAAATAAATTTTGTATTTCAAATTTTGTATTTCATTTATTTCCTGCCCAGAGGGCCTTGATTACATAAGCAGTATGAATTCTAATGAGTTGATGGATCATGTGCTGTAAGATCAAATTTATTTAGAAAGTTTATGAAGTTAATGTTGATTTCATGATGTTCTCCAAAAGCTTATGAAATTACAAGTCTTTCTCTGACAGGACCAACAAACATTGATACCTCATTCCACATTTCTGTTCAGTCAGTCCAGTGTCCCTCCTTGTGAAGCCGCCTGATAATGACCAGCGTCATGTTGATGGCTGAGATGTGAACTAACGGTTTAAAAACAAGCCATTAAAGCAAAAGGACAAGCCGTTTGATACAGTATGATGTAGACGAGGCCGCGCTCATCGACTCATTTCACACGCTCTTTAATGGCGTTTCTCTCCTGACGTACAGCGCACACAGTAAAAATAGATGGGCTATTTTTTTAACCCAATAGATGGGTTACACATATTGGGTCACTGTGTTGGGTTATTTTCTAAAACGTTGGGTTATTTTTTTAAACATCGTTGGGTTGTTTTTAATAATAACCCAGCGTTGGGTTTAATTGGTTCCCGCGGCGACAGTTCAAATTTTAACGGTCGACAGTGACTGACGACAGAAGAAGCTGCTGCTGCATCAGTATGAGGTGAGTAACAGGGTTTTAATAACTCTTATAACAGTATACTTATACGAAGAACGTGAAATGCACTTCAAAATTGAACTTTTGTTGTTGTATGTTTGTTTTTTTAACGAAGTTGTAGTTTCCTTTAGTCAGTGTATTGTAACGTTACTGCGGAGAATGAGCTCCATTGTAAACGAATAACTTCACGTTAACTTAGCTGTCCCAGTTAGGTCGCTAGCAGTAATAAATTAAATAAACATTAGCAGAAAGTTGTAAAACTGTTAAGAGATGTATTACAGTAACCTAAAGTTAATAATGTATGGTGGAATGTATATAGGACTACTTATGTTACTGAAATCACCGTCTACCATTACTACAGGTTTAGTATTATTTTACAGCTGATGAAGGGTTGTAGACATACGGTTTCTGAATACAGTTTGTTTGGTCGCATTAATGGTTATCACATTTAACTTTATATGGGAAATGGCTAATGTTAAATGAGACATTGTTGATTTAAACCGCGCCGCAGGAACCTTTCAACTTTGGTCCAGTATATGTAACGTTAGCTCAGCGGCAGCTCAGAGAGATGCGCTCAAATTCAGTTAATTCTCTGTTTAGAAAAGTCTAAAAATAATCACATTTCCCAAAAGCAAGACGTGATGGGAGAAACGAAGCTTTTCAAAGTTTCGAATCAATTAAACGAATCGCTTCGCAAAATGATTCACTGCTTCCAATCGTTCGTGACACAACGGCGACGCCTGCTGGTCAAAACAGGGCAGGCGTCAGTTGTTTGGAAAGCGAGCACTAATTGGAATAACACTAAATGTGTTTTTATGGTTTATTTATATTGAATATTGTTATGCATATATTAGAATCGCCTCTAATTACAGCCATTTCTCTTATAAAGCTATGACAGATTTGCATGTTTTTTTTTTTTTAATGTGTACTAAATGTGTTTATACTTATTTTTAGACATTGCGTTCTTCAGTGAAGGAAAAACTACAACAGTGGAATCTCATACATTAAACATCCACATGCCAATTAACTGAAATATTTCAAGGTAAGTAAACTATTTATATTAGTGATCCATATACATTACCAGTCAAAAGTTTTTGGACAGCAAGATTTTTAATGTTTTTAAAGAATTCCCTTCTGTCTAAGCCTGCATTTATTTCATCCAAAATACAGCATTTAAAATAACCGCTTTCTATTTGAATATATTTAAAATGTAATTGTCCAGTCTTTTCAAAGCTTTTAAAATAGAAAGCAGTTATTTAAAATAGTAAAAATATTTCACAAGATTACTGCTTTTACTGTATTTTGGATCAAATAAATACAGGCTTAGTGAGTAGAAAAGAATTCTTTAAAAACTTTAAAAATCTTACTGTTCAAAAACTTCTGATTAGTAGTGTAGGTTTTCCAACAATTATGAAAAAATGTTTCTAGTTTATCTGTAATGTTTCTTCTTCTGCTTCATCTTATCACAGAGGAAGGAGTCAATGAAGGAAGTTTTATGCGACCGGATGACACCAGCATTGCTGCACTAACTCCAAGAGAAGAAGTTTTTAGCATTTTCAACGGTGAAACAGTGGAACAGAAGACCTTACTACAAGCAGTGGATCTGTGTTTCAGACATTTCTACATTTATGACATCTACTACCCAAAGCTCCTCTGCACCCATTTGCAGCACACAGTCTTTAATATCCCATGAGTTCTTTCAACACATTACCTCTTCCTTAGAAACTTTGTATTTATTGATCCATAAAAACTTTTTATGTTGCTGATTATCAGCAAGTCCAGCAGCCAGCAGATTTACTTTGTTTTATTATTATTATTTTTATTATTATTTTTATTATTATTACTTGTGTTTATGATTTTTTATTTTTGTTTTATTGATAAAAGTTTGTATGTTATGTTTGTTTTATTTGTGCACATTTGTGTATGTGTTGATATAAATAAATATGAATTGATACACATTTATGACCCTGGACAACAAAACCGGTCATAAGTATCATGGGTACATTTGTAGAAATAGGCAAAATTGCATTGTATGGGTCAAAATGATCAAATTTTCTTTCATGCCAAAAATCATTAGAATATTAAGTAAAGATCATGTTCCATGGAGATATTTTGTAAATCTCCTACCATAAGTATATTGAAACTGAATTTCTTATTAGTAATATGTATTGCTAATAACTTCATTTGGACAACTTTAAAGGCAATTTTTTCAATATTTAGATTTTTTTGCACCCTCAGATTCCAGATTTTCAAATAGTTGTTCTGTCCTATCAAACCACATATTAATAGAAAGCTTATTTATTGAGCTTTCACATGATGTTTATATTTAAATACAAAAAAACTTGACCCTTATGACAGGTTTTGTGGACCAGAATCACATTTGTTGGTTTTGAATTCAGTGTACATCTTGAAAATATGTCAGTTGTGTGTGCATATTTGTGTTTTGAATCTATTATATTTTCACATTCTTGTACACTTATTTTGTAAACATTTGCAGTATGACTGTTTTACATTTAAAAATATATTTGTAAAAAAAAATATTTGCATATTTAAATAAAATATTTATTTGAAAACAAAGTAGTGTTATAGTGTATTTTTATAAAAAATAAATAAATAAATAAATAAAAACTGATATAAATGAATCTAAATAATTAACTCAACTGTTGGGTTACTTTTAACCCAACTGGATTTTAACCCAATTCATTGGGTTAAAATAACCCATAGATGGGAAGGTGCTATACCAACCCATAGTTGGGTTACTAGTTGGGTTATTTTTAACCCAACATTTTTTAGTGAGCAGGGAGTGGAGACGCTGCGCTCACAGCGGCAGCCCATCTTTAAGACATTTGTCTAGGTTTTGTCACGAGTCATTTGTGCGACTCTGAAGGTTCAGGGAGCGAAGTGGATGCGGTCAGGGAATTAGACAGGGCCTCTCTCAATCTCCTGTCCTCCTTTGACCATCTCCATCTCTTTCTCCTCCTTCTCCATATCTCGTTCAGCGTTCGGTGACCGGCGCTGTCGGCTCCATTATGCCCGAGACTGAGAATGATGATGAATGTGCCGGCCGGAGCGGGAGGACGGATCGGCTTCGAGCGCTGGGAATTGGTTAAGTACTTCTGCAGCGCTCTGACCTCATAATCGCTCGTCGCCTCTTGGCCGGCTTGATTTATAAACTGGATGGTGATTAATGCTTTTTTAAGTGGCTGAGGCACGGCTGGGACGCCCAGACCGAATCGCTCAAACATCACAGCTCGTGTCACGCCACCATGCTGGGAACAATAGCGGCCGGCCTTTCGGTAGCGCCGGCCGTGTTTCTATAGCGTCATTCACACGGACTATAAATCACGCGCTCCTGCCGTACGGGAGCGCTCGGAGGTCGCCGCTGTTTTACAGACGTCCTGTCAGGGGCTTGTCGAGGGGCGGCTGCTCAGGTTTGGTCATGTGACGGAGGGACAGGTGCACGACCCACAATGCCTTGCTCTCATTACAGCTCATCAAACACACGCTCTGTCTGTTCTAATTCAGACCCTCAGCACACTCATTGAGGCCTGGATTACATCAGAAGAGAATTAAGGAAAGGCAAAAGGGGGGAAGGACCAGTGACTCAAACCCACAACCTTCAGGTTACAAGTCCGATTCTCTAAACATTAGGCCAAAACTGCCCTTTACAACTGCCCGTGACTGCCCTGAAACTATATGTTTCTTTAAAAACAAACAAACAAAAAAACAAATAGTTAATAAATAAATAAATAAATAAATAAATAAATAAATAAATAAATGACGTCCATGAGTGGCCGACGCAACAGAGTGGACATTTTGGAGTAATGACAGGGTGGACATTTTTAGCTTCAATTAGCATATTAGTTTACGACAAACTATGACTAGCTAGTCAGTCTGGTTGTTGAAGAGAATTTGGTATATTTAAACGTACATATTTTAAAAGTACTGTATTTTAGTCAATTCTGGCATATTTTATGCTGACAGGGTGGACGTGATAAGCTTAGGAAAAGCAATTAAGGAAACTCATACAAAGAAATTTTGTCAGTTTAAGAGTCACCAACTTACTCACCTCAGCTGTTGAGATTCCCGCCACTGAAGAGACAAAAAAACCTGTTGTCCAGATGTCACTAAAGGGGGACGGCCTTTTCTTAAGGTGACGGATTCCCCAATATGACAGGGTGGACAACCATTCGAGGGACATGGGACAAAGTCTTCTTTTTTATTAAAATAAAAATATCGTTTTTATTACCGAATGATCGATACACTCAAATTGAGTAATCTCTTATTTAACAAAATATTAACAGGAGAACTAAATTTGAACAAAATATTCTACTCTCATTCAAATGTAATGAGCAGTGCATGGGACATAGCAAAATAGCACACATCCTCCTACACAAAAAATCTAGAAAATGTATCTAACGACCCAAGTAATGCTTTTGTTATGAATATAAAAACGTATAAATATAAAATATATAAAAATATAAAAAAAGACTAATATAGCACACCCTTTCATAGTCATTTTTATGTTAAGGTATCATGCAAATTAGTTATTTATGTACAGGCATCAAAACGCACTCTACAGTGATATTGACCCATTATTATTACGCTGCATTTTACAGTATGTGCACTTACAGTTTACTTACAGAGTACTTAACCCCAACCCCCAAACACACACACACACACACACACTCACAAAAATAAGTTCTTCTTCTTCTTATATGAGACATTTGTGACAAAGAAAATATACATGTAAATGTTTTAAGTTTTAAAGTATTTAAACATATGCATTTATTTATTTATTTATACACCAAGAAGAATTAAAGACAGACAGACAGACTAGATAGATAGATAGATCCTATGTTTATGTTTAATTATTTTACTATAATTGCATAGAAAAGAACCTATACATTGCCAATAACATATAGGAACATATAGGAGTCTGAAAAAAATGCTCAGAGGATTTTTCATCTGAACTCTTCATATTGTATTTCAGGATATATTTACTTTTTATGTATTTTAATGTATATATTTTGATATAAATGAATATATTTAAGTTTTAAAGTATTTGTTCTTCATGATAGAATTTGTTGTACAGCCTTTAATTAATGCCAATATAAAACAAAAGCATTTTGTAAATCAGGATTTTTTTTATTTATTTATTTATTTTTTTTTAATACAATACGGTAAAGAGAATGTATCGAGAATTACCTAAATAATAATAATTTAGACAAAAAAAAAAAAAAAAAAAAAAAAAAATTGGATGCTTATGCATTTTAGTATATTCTTGAATGTACCAAAGTCACATTCTTTGTATTTTTGCATAATTGACTGATAAGGAGATTTGGAAACAATAATTGTCTTAAAATAGTCTCTATTATCCAGCAAATTATTATTATGATTATATTATTATTATGTTGGGCTGAACCGTGAACTGTATGCATTTGGTTCTGGACAGCAGTGTCCATACAGGTGAATCTTCAGCTGTCCTGCAGTGAGCGGCTGGCATTTAAAGTTTGTTCGACAGCGGCTTAACTTTCTTGTTTTCTTCATTCGGGGCCGAGATTGACAACTCACTTTAGACTTTCGCAGCGAGCGCAGTTTTGTGAGGAAATTTGTTTGGACTCGTCTCTCCTGCGGGCATCTCTCCCTTTCTCTCTTCCGTCTCTCTCTCTCTCGGCGTGGGCGGCCGCGTGCTGTTCTGCCCGCTACACTGGAAATGGCAGTGTCAATTAAATATCACTTTCAATTTCCCTGTTTTATGATCCCTCCACTACTAAGCACCAATAATCCCGGCCCTCCTACCTTGTCATGAAGATGATTGATTACACTTGTCTCTCCCTATATAGAGACATTTACATGAAAATAAGGGAAAGCAGGCTTTTGTTTGCATGGAACCGAATCAGAGGAAGCAATTGAAAATTTGATATTCATGTGTGGAGCTGAGGTGATAATAACCTGGGTGTTGGGAATCGGACACGTTTGGCTGGATTTGTGTGGAGAGACACTGTAGGGACTTGTGTAGATTTTATTAAGCGAGTAAAATGATTTTCTCCCGTCGTGACAGAAAGCACACGTCGTCTGAGCTAACATAATAATCTCTCGCTTTCCGTGTCTCACGGCGGATTTTTTCCTTTTGCAATCTACGCATTTTGGATTAAATGAAAGCGTACTCATGCCTAACAAAGCTCTGCTGATGGTCCTCTACGCTTCCCGTATGATTATGTAATCAAGTCCTGATCAAATCTGTCATCGCCGCGGTGGCGAAACTGCGACCGTAAGTGCCTGGGAGAAAAACCACGCCGTTGGTTCTAGTTTGGCTTTAGTGCCGCGATGACTGAAATCTAATATCGCAGAGAGACTGTCATCAATCATGTGCTTTAAAATGACATTTCCCATTCGTGTTTTCGAAGGCCTCGCTCTAATTACGCGGGCGTGCCGCCGACGTCGGCCCGTGGGTTAATGGGTGAACGTTGGAGGGCAGAAGCTGCGTTGGTTGAACAGGTGCTCAGTGATGGAGGATCAGCAGCTGCTGCGATTCCCAGACGCGCCCGAGGCTCAGAGGATCCGGGGCCCGAGGAACCCTGCTGTTCAACCAATGCTCAACCAGCCACGGGTCTGACAACCCTCAGATGTATCCATAAACACACATGGAAACAGACATTAAAACTTGATTAAAGATGCATTAAAGGAGAAGTCCACTTCCACAACAATTCACAGATAATGTACTCACCCCCTTGTCATCCAAGATGTTCATGTATTTCTTTCTTCAGTCGTAAAGGAATTATGTTTTTTGAGGAAAACATTTCAGGATTTTTCTCCATATAATGGACTGATATGGTGCCCCGAGTTTGAACTTCCAAAATGCAGTTTAAATGCGGCTTCAAACGATCACAAATGCGGTTGTAAACGAAGAAGGGTCTTATTTAGCAAAGCAATCAGTTATTTTCATAATACAATTTATATACTTTTTAATCTCAATTGCTCCTTTCCCTGAACTCTGTGTATTCTGGCTCAAGACAGTTAGGGTATGTCAAATAACTTCAATCATATTTTCTCCCTCAACTTCTAAAATCATTTCAAAATCATCCTAAATCGCTGCAGAAGTACAGTGTTTGCAAAGTGAACATGCAAGGAAGATCAAACACCCTTAACAAAAAATAGGATATAGGATGATTTTGAAGTTGAGGGAGAACATGAGATGGGAGTTTTTCGACATACACTAACTGACATGAACCAGAACAAAAACAGAGGTCTGGAAGTACAAGACAAGACGAGCGTTTGACATTAAACAGTAAATATAATATATATTGTATTATTTTTATAAAAATAATCAATCGTTTCGCTAGATAAGACCCTTCTTCCTCGGCTGGGATCGTTTACAACCGCATTTGGGATCATTTGAAGCTGCATTTAAACTGCATTTTGGAAGTTCAAACTCGGGGCACCATATCAGTCCATTATATGGAGAAAAATCCTGAAATGTTTTCCTCAAAAAACACAATTCCTTTACGACTGAAGAAAGAAAGACATGAACATCTTGGATGACAAGGGGGTGAGTACATTATCTGTGAATTGTTGTTCTGGAAGTGAACTTCTCCTTTAAATTGACAGTAAAGACCTTTGTAATGTTAAAAAAGATTTCTATTTCAAACAAATGCAGTTCTTTTGAACTTTCTATTCGTCTGTGTATCCTGAAAAATAAAATATATGATGGTTTCCACAAAAATGTTGGGCAGCACAGCTGTTTTTAACACTGATAATGATAACTTGAGCAGTAAATCAGTATATTAGAATGATTTCTGAAGGAAATCATCAGATCCTGAAGCGATCATATGAAGTCTGGAGTAATGATGCTGAAAATTCAGCTTTGATCACAGCAATCAATTACATTGTAACAGATATTCACACAGAAAAAGCTACTTTACATTGTAATAATATTTCACACTATTGCTGCAATATTAATGCAGCCATCTGAAATGACTAATCCTAGTTCACTGTTTTTGTGTGATGTTAGGAGCAGGTAAATCTGATATCAGTGATTGCACACTAATGAGCAGCTGTGATTGGAAGCTCATTCAATGGATGACAAGTGTTGACAAGTGTTAGAGTCAGAAACAGACTGTGTGAAAAGTGGTGTAGACTTTCTGTTCATCCAGCTATAGTTGGCATGCTCTGAGGCCTGTGTAAATCTCAGCACCATGATGTAAAAGTGATGATACACGGGGCAACTTTTTGAGTTGTGTTGCTGGGCAATGTTGCCTTTAAAGAGCATCCAGGTGAGACACAGTGCCCACAGTCAATCCAGATAGAAATTTGTTGGCCATTCTCAATGAGAAAGTGCCAAATTGCAGTTTCAATGCAACTGAGGAGTAAGGGTCTTATCTAGCGAAACAATTGATCACTTTCTAAAAAGAATAAAAATTTATGTCCTTTATTAACCACAAATGTTCATCAAAGGCCACAACGTGGTTAGTTCTTCATCTGTGTACTTCTGTTCAAAAAGGTAGGTTAGGGCACAAAAATCTAATTTATTTCCGGTTCATGACAGTTAGGGTATGCCGAAAAACTCCCATCTCATATTTTCTCACGTTTCTCATGTTTTCCATCAACTTCAAAATCGTCATGTATCGCTGTTTTATCTTTTTTGTAAAGGGCGTTTTACTTTCTTTGCACATGCGCATTGTAAACACTGGGTCGGTATTTCTGACCATACATTTTTATTTATTTATTTATTTAAAAAATGACTGATAGTTTCATTAAATAAGACCTTTGTTCCTTAGCTGGGATCATGTAGAGCCCTTTGAAACTGCAGTTTGTACCTTCAACCCATTGGCTCCCATGAAGTCCACTATAAGGAGAAAAATCCTGCTTTCCTTAAAAACATTAATTTTTTTTTGACTGAAGAAAGAAAGACATAAACATCTTGGATGACATGGGGGTGAGTAAATAATAAGAACATTTTTATTCTGGAAATGAATTAATTCTTTTAGGGCTGATTTTTAATGTATGATTGTAAGGTATGTACACACTGTAAAAAAAAAAAAAAAAAAAAAGTTTCAACTTAAATGTCTTTTTTTATTTAATTTATTTATTTATTTGGTCAACTAAATTATCCAAGTTGTCCCTTAAATTAACATTAAGTAACTTGAAATTTCAAGTTTACTAAACTTAAAATTTTAGGTCAGTAGGGTAACAAATTATGTTAAGCTGAAACTTGTTTTTTTTTTTTTTTTTTTTTTTCATAGTGCTGCAATTATTAACAGGCATCACTTACAGTAATATTGTTCAAGAATATATTTTTTACCTGCTTACTGCCTCAAGCAAATCTTTCATCTTTTAAAATTTCAATCAGCAAACCTAGCAAATTTTGTCAAATATACTAATCACTATCATTATAAAAAGGATCAGTACACTTAATTGTACTGAATGTGCACTTGTAGTATACCTTAAAAGTATATTTTTAAACACTCTATTTGTAGATAATTCAATATTAATATATAAAAGGGTGTTTAAGTGACTATAAGAGAGACACTTCCATGACTTTTAAGAAGTCCACATTGTAATAATTGCTAATTAAAACTTTAAAGTTAATTTTAAATCAGTGTTTTAAGAATCTTGTCATGTTTTTAAGAAGTACACTTATTTTGATGTGTTGACTAACATACTAGAGCACATGTAAAGCACTTGATTATAATTTTAACTGTAGTGTGTTATTCAATAGTACATATCTTTTAATTGTACTAAACTGCAACTTCATCATCATAAATATTTAATTACATATGAAGAGTTCAGATGCAAAACCAGCTAAAAGCCATCTCGATCAAAAAAGAGATAATGATACTGACTGAATGCTGAATATTATACGTCCATCAAATACTTTTACTTCAAACTCATCAAATTCCAGCCTCAGCCCAATCAGAAGTACCAGCACTTTCACAGAAACCTATACAAAGTAGACAGAAAGAAATGCTCATTTTAAATAAAAACGTTGGATGGATTTAGAGGTTTTTGCATCTGAACTCTTCATATATACTTCACATCGTAACCGTATATTTTTAAACACTGTATCTGCAGATAATACAATATGAATGAAATAAAGGCCACTTAAGTCAACTTCAAGTGCACTTAAAGAAGTACAATTAGTTTGACGTGTTGACTAATATTAACTAAAGCACATGCAAAGTACATGATTATAATTTTAACTGTAGTGTGTAATTTTCGATTTTTCAAGTTAATGTTTTAAATGTACTCAACAGCAACTTCATCACTACAGATGTGGTATTACAAATATATCTAAATGCATCACAATGTGTATTTGAGTGGTTCAGACCTCTACTTGCATTTAATACAAATTTAAACTATAATGAATTTATAGTTAACATGCAAGTAAGTGTCTAGAAATGTTACATTAGTTTGTACACATACATGTGACTTCAGTAATAAGTGGTTCTTTTAAAAGCAGAAAAGTGCACTTCTTAGATGTGTTCATTGCAGCAGCCTGCTAAGTGCTAAAGGAACTTCTGATAGAAACCTGTGATTCCAGGAAGCAGCAGCAGCCAATCAGAATGCAGCTGGCGGTTTTTGTCAGCTCTTGCCATTTCAGTGAAGAATCCGCTTGAGACCGTCAGTAAGCGTTCCCGGGGCGGGCAGTGGGAGAGCCGTCTGAGGCTAAGACCAGATATGACCTTTCTGTCACAGGCCTCAGTCGTTCTCCCTGTGTCTCCTGCACGCTCCGCTGCCCCTAATGGCCTCCTCATTACCACCTCCAGAGCCGCAGCTGAGCCGAGAGAGAAACTAAATCACACGGCGGACACCGTGAACAACCTGGACACTCTCCCCTGCAAGCCTCACCCCCAGATAAGAGGATGTAGTAGACAAACGCAGGGCTAATTTAATTAACCGGCTTCCCGGAGCCCCGGCCATAAGCTCGCGTTCAGGGATTCCTTCAGCGGAGAGCTGATGAGATCGTACGGCCGCGTGCAATATGACTCACTTAATCTTTAATGGGACGCTTCATCTGTGCAGTTTCAATATTATTTCACACAGGAGGCTGCCTCTCAGTGGTCAATTTGAAGACAATCACTCTGCTAAACGTCTCTTCGGCCGTGACCGGCCCGCTAATTGCGTTTAATTCCAGGTGCTGATTGTGGTTTCATTTAGAAGCTGCCCGTCAGGCAAGTCTCTCTGAAAAAGAACGCCGTTGTCCAGCATTAGCGTGTTTTATGGCTCCGCGTCGCCGTGTTGTTTCGCATTTGCATTTCCGCTGATAGGAGACGCCACGATAGGAATGCAGATGTATGAGGCCCGCTCTTTTCGCATAAGCGTCTAAGTAAGAGTAATATGCAGATAGGCAGTTCTGTGACAAAGTGGAAGAGGAGGAGAGAGATAATAGCAGAAATCAGATAGCAAGCGCAGGTATTTCTCAAGCGGAGCTCTGTCTCGCGATAGCCCATGCATATATGGAAAACAGCAGATTAGCCCAGCCAAATCTCCTCATGCCCCTCTGAAGTCCTTTGTCGAATCGCAGAGGGTAGGGGACTAAGCCGGCGAGCATGTTTACATAGCTTGTATGAGTATCGTTGTCCAATAAGTCCTGTCTCCCATGGTCTACACTTAAACAAGGTCAACCCTGCAAGGAAACAAATGAGAAGTCCCATATCACGCTTTGAACGCCGCCGCATTACCGGGCCTCTCTCTGTGTGCGAGCGGCGATAAGCGGAGCGCTAATACTGCGCGTAAGGCGCTAATAAACAAACACTGGCTAAATTGCTTGAAAAGGAGCAGCGACGCGTAGGCTGCGACTGCCGTCTGAATGGCTTAATCTTCCCTTACTTTACATTCTTATTCAAGATCGGCTGTTAAATGGGGAAAGATCGTGCGTGTTTTCCTTTCTCCGTTCCTCCCACCAGAATCAAATCTGTCCTTTCTTCCGCAATTTTCGCCAGGAGATTACGTCGCACGTTCGGATTTTGAGGGGCATTTTTTTTTGTCTGCACGGGATATGCGATTGTGCCCCCGTGTTAACATTTTTTCAACAAAGAGCGAGTCTTTGAGCGATATTAAAAGCGTTTATCGCTTGCACATTCCTAAGGAGACCATTTTTAAATCTCTAATTTGTCGTAGGAGCCAAAGACAGTCGTTCAGGCCTTTCTCTGCGTGAATCGGGTTCGGCTAAATGGCTGCCGCGCTCGCATTGTTTCTGCTAATGTGTCATGCTGTGAGATGCGAGTAAAACACTCTGCACTTTGACTGTACAAACACTACACAAGTACAGCTTTGCTTTTGAACCGACTTTACAATGAAGCGCAGTCAGAAGAAAGCAGGCCTCTGTTGGGTTGTATTGGCAGCAGCAAACCTCACCAATCAGTCTCAAACTCAAGCACATTTTGGTTTAAATTAGTCCAAAGGATGATAACTATAAAGTTTTAATAATCAATCTAATTCCTTGAGAATACGAAAGTCCACAGCAGAATTAATAACAAGCAGAGGAATAATATCATTGGAATCATCACCATTGGCCTTAACTACAGACTAACATTAAATATCTGCAATGCTATGAATGTTCTGGACAATTCCCACATTTACTGCTAATGAGTTTGAGGTATGGTTAGGTTTTGGACTAAGGGCAAGGTTAGGGTTAGGGTTGTAAGGGTTATAGTTTTAGGTTCTGGGTTACGGTAAGAGGCAAAGTTAACAGTCTACAAATGTTAATTAAATGGAGGTACTTTGAATACAATGCATCAGCAAGCATGTGCATAATAAGTATATTGCATCAAATGGTTATGTACATAGCAGTTAAGGCCACCTAATTTTGCTGGAGCATTTAAAGCAGCAGAAAACAACTACAGTGTGCAATTAAAATACACTTTATGGTCCATTGATGTGGATGTTATCCTTATAACTATAATTTTTGGTGTAAATAGACTTTAAAGTCTATTCTGCAGTGCAGTACTGCAAGTAGTATGCCTTCCTGTAGCTCAAACAGTAGAGCATGGTGCTAGAAATGCCAAGGGGTTTGATTCCCATGCAAAAACTGATCAAATGTAAAATGTGCAATGCAATGCAAATCGCGCTGCAAAAAAGCATCTACCAAATGCATAAATGTCACTGTTTTATGGTCCCCAAAGATTGAATCATTTGATTTTTCAAGTGCATATCGTACGACGTATCGTAATGGCCACTGAAGAGCTGAAATATGGCATTAGAATGAACATCTCGACAACAAGAGTTTCTGGGAACGTCGCTTCTTCGAATCTCTCCCTCTTTCTCGCTCTCTCTTTGTCCACTTCTCGAACAGCACTCAGTATTCTAGTGCGCTGATCTGGCTTACGGCGCTGTCGGACCATCTCTGGCATGTGTTTAGACTGTAGCGTCCATTGTGGCCCTGAAGAAGCCACACAAGAAAGGACATTGTTCTTCCGGGGGCCGATTCAGGAGGTTTTTCCCAGAGCCTCCCGGGTCAAGTTTTTATAGGGCCTGTTTGGTTTTCAAATGCTCGCCCCCTCCCTCGCCGGGGCTGTAGTGTTCAAACTTGTCTACATTTACTCCTTGTGTTTTTGTGCATGGTCGATGGCCTTTTAGAGAAAAGTGGCTGAAATAACTCTTTATTCTCCTTTTGTTGGCTCATATTCGCTGTTTTCATGAACTCTGGCCCCGGCCATGGCAACAGCAAGAAAAATGTTAACAGTGATTGACAGGATTAAGGAAACCCCCCGTCCCCGTACGCATTTCAAACACCGGCAGAACAATGGCGTCGGGTGTGATTGAATTAATGAGCTAGCGTAGACTGTCAAAGGAGCACACATACTTTACATAAACCTGATTATCTTTGCATGGCAGAAACTGAAGAAAAGGCGGGGTGAGGGGGAGCGGGGCGGCCTTTCATTGGGCACCTCTAACGGAAGCATCAAAGTGTGGGTCGGGGCTTAGAAAGTGTTCTGGCGAGGCGAGCCCGCGTCTGCATGGGCTCCGCTTAGCATAAATCAACCGTGGGGTTTTAACAAATCTATTCACGGAGACGCTCGGGCCCGGAAAACAACGCCGTTCCTCTCCTTCTCCGACGCTCTTCGCTCTCTCTCCCACACCGAGTGCTTTACCCGGTGCCATTGTCGAGACCAAACGGATCTCAGCGTTTCTCCTGCCCTGGCCTGAGCCCATCGAAGGTGATGAAGGTGACGAAGCTGACATCATGTGGAGCGCTGCCTCCTCCCTCCTTCCTGGAGCTGCCACGTCAGCAGAATTAGATCTCTGGGAGAATATTCTCTGCTGTTATGTATTTTCATACAGGAGAGACATGCCTGCCCAAAATGGCACATGCCCTCCGGCAGATTTTTGTGTCAAGTGGATTTTAAATGCATGCACTAGCGTTCAAAAGTCTTTTGAAAGAAATGCAGACTTTTACTCAGCAAGGATGCATTAAATTGATCAAAAGGGACTTTTTACATTTTTCAGATATATTACTGTTTTACTGTTTGTTTGATCAAATAAATGCGGCCTTGATGAGCAGAAGAGACTTCTTTCAAAAACACTCCATGTAAAGATGTTAAGATGTTAAAACCGTAAATCACATATTAGCGTGTCAAAATTTGGTCAGTTAAATTTACACAGATCAACTGCTTTTTCTGTCATCATCTACATTTGTGACCCTGGACCACAAAACCAGTCATAAGTAGCACAGGCCTGTTTGTAGCAATAGCCAAAAATGCATTGTGTGGGTCAAAATTATTGAATTTTCTTTTATGCCCAAAATCATCAGAATATTAAGTAAAAATCATGTTCCATTAAGATATTTTGTAAATTTCCTACTGTAAATATATCACAACTTAATTTTTGGTTAGTAATATGCATTGCTAAGAACTTCATTTGGACAACTTTAAAGGCGATTTCCTCAATATTGAAATTTTTTGCACCCCCAGATTCCAGATTTAAAAATAGTTGTATCTTGGCCAAATATCGTCCTATCCTAACAAACCATATGTCAGTAGAAAGCTTATTTATTCAATGTCACAAAACTGACCCTTATGACTGGTTTTGTGTAGGGTCACATTTATGCATCTGGCAAAATTTTGTAATCCAAAGTGACTTGCATTGCATTAATTGTTTATCTATCTACAGACACACAACATCAGGGATGGGTAATTCTGATCATGGAGAGCATAGCTCTGTCTGTAATTTCCTATTCATCCTGAACACTTTGGTTCAATTTTTCAGGTATGTTTGATTGGGGATGGAGTTAAACTCTAAAGAACTGTGGCCCTCCAGGATCCATTTACACCCTCATATCTCTGCAAACTCATGACTTTTTTCAAGCTACAACAGTGTCGGGAGTAACTAACTAAACTTTAACTACTTTTTTTCAGTAGCTTGACACGTTTCTCCCTAAAATAGTTCAGCTTTTCCAGAAACAAGTCATAGTGTAACCAATAAAAACTCCAAATCACCATTTCTCTTTGTCATATTATGTTGCACACATAGTGGCAATGAATGGAAAATTCAATAATAAAATGTACTCTTGTGAACTGTGTGCCTTTCATTTGTAGTGTTAGGATTTATTCTTAGAGAATCTGTTCTTTTGGATGGTT
This sequence comes from Labeo rohita, assembly GCF_022985175.1. Lineage (NCBI taxonomy): Eukaryota > Metazoa > Chordata > Actinopteri > Cypriniformes > Cyprinidae > Labeo > Labeo rohita. Next base: position 38,368,305 of record NC_066884.1, on the reverse strand, counting down.
CATCCAGTACAAAAATGGCTCACTGGTTCATTTGAGGCCATGAGTGGAATGCGATGCGTTTCCCGTCCCTTGTGTAGTGAGATATTACTCTGCTGTTTATCACTGTTTGAATTTAGAGTGAATTATCACTCTGATTTTGTACCTGAAAACATATTATATCATCTGACGGTTTTATATTTAAAAATCTGATGCCTTTTTAACTGCTTCAAGGTAATTGTTTTCTTTACTTGCTGGAACTATGTGTAACTACGTCTAAAGGGTCTATTTTGTAAAAAACGTACAAAATTAATATACTTTAGCTGGATATTTTTAATGTGATCCCTCTCACTCTCAGAAGTGTCCTTGAATATTGGCGTCTTTTATTTTCCTCCTCATTCAGCTGGCTGAAGAGTAAAAGAGTAAGTCAGTGACACAGAAGCAGTTCAGTCCAAACCCTCTCAGCATTCAGGTCCGGGTTCTCAGGCCTGGCCAGGTTCTGCCCAGCGCCGGTTCACCCGCGGCCGCGCTCGGTCCTATCTCTCTAATGTATTGCTGATGCCTTGCATATTGAAAGTTATAAATTGTACTTGGCACTGCGAGTTGAGGTGCATAAATTGGAATTGTGGGATGTCAGAGAGTAATATACTTAGCATTATTCATAACGGAGCAAGATTAAAGCTCTCTACAGAGAAAGCCTATGTGTGTCTGACATACGAGCTAATGCAGGCCTTTATCAGGCCCTTCTGTCAGTAATAGATATTCCTGTGGGTTCTGTGCACTGTGTTTCACTCTGCTGATAGAGCAAAATAAATTAGGCCACAATAATGTTCTTCAGGCCGCTGTGTTTCCCCTACAGTCTTTGCGCTTGTTCCCATCGTGTGTACGAATATAACGCTATGAAAAATAGCTCCATAAATCTCAGATAACGGCCAGAATTTTGCTCTGTTAAGACATATGTTAGGGAGAGACCGGAGCGGTGCTCCTCTTCAGTTTGTGAAGCGGGTTTTATTTGGCTCCAGCTCTTTATTGTCCTCTCATACTCTGACCTGAGGGAGAAGGGTTGCTTTCCACACCACACTAGGTGTTTCTGAATGTAGATTTTGTCCAGATTAGTGAAAATTCTGTTTCTCATAGGATCAAACATTGCCGACAGTATGTTGGTTTGTTTTGCCTGCACCCAAACTGTTTGTTTTCAATGTGTATACCTAAAATATAATGCAGTCAGGGTTTGTTTGTTTATTTGTTTTATTTTTATATTTTATTTTATTTATTTATTTTTTTTAAATAGTTTGGCATTCCTATAATATCGTGTTCTTTCTCTAAATTAAACGAAAATAAAATGGTAGAGGTAAGTCTAAGACATCTCAACATTTGCCAAGATACTAAAGTCTACAATCAAAAGTCAGAGATCTCAGTATATGAATTCAATATGAACCTAAACATTTCTTATAAAACTGCTATAAAAGTCTCAGTCCAAGATTCCAAGACTATATTCTTACTGTATGTCCACAACAGTCTCGTTTGTTATCTTGTATTTGTTTTGAGACTTACATGAACCATAATTCCTGTAGTGCAATTGGTAGAACCTGCTCGCAACACACAGGTTTGAATATTCTGAAATTTCACATGAACAAATTTTTATGAAAGCACAACCTCTGATCAGTCCACATTTGTTTTTGTTTTTATTGTGATCACAATTTCTTCATATTAGAGAATGGTGTTTCACTACACCATCCAGCAGCCAATTGAAAGCTTGTAGTTGTTCAGCAGATCCAGTCGTTCGCTGCAGTGAGCAAAGCTCTTCATTCACAGTCTGCATAGGCAGATTCATTAGCTCAGCGTTACTCCATTCATTACCGTCCCATTAGTCACTACAGATTGATCAATACATCATGCATAGAACATCTTGAGCGTGGATGTCTGGAGCCATTGTGGCCCTGAAGATAATGACTTCTTTATTCAAAACAACTTGTAGGAACAGGCAGATAAAGGCAGGCGAAGAGAGCATTATTGTGGCCCGGCGCTGGGGGAGGATTCTGTGAGATTATAAGAAAGGAGTCTGAAACAGCTGACTGCATGAAGAAAGATCTGAACGGCTGGAATCGGAGCTGCTTTCTGTCTCCAGCAGCCTCTTCAGCGTCTCCGAGAGCTCTGTGTGGGAGGCACTGAAGGGGCTTGAAAGAGCGAGCAGACGCGAGCAGTTCGACGCCGCTCCTCAATCTGAGCAGAAGACGTGTGGAGACGTCAGCAGATACTGAGCTGTTGCTGCTACTCAAGTCTTCCTGATACACTTAGCTGTTAAAGCTGTAACTAGTGCTGTAAAATTGATCTAATCTCAATTTATTGACTGTTTTTCTAGTTCTGTCTCTGATTTAATATTTACTGCAATGAAACGCAGTAACCAAACCGCTATAAATTCTCAGGTGCGATTATCATTTCAGACGCAGATGTTTGGATATGTTTTCTTTTTTTTTTTAATAATTGATCCATTCTGCAGTCTGATCCTGCACTTATTCTGAGCTCAGAGAGTTTCATTGGGCTTTGGTTTACTATCTTTTTGACTCCATGGACTTTTAAAAACAATGCATTTCTGATGTATTTTCCTTATTTTTTTTTTCCCCATGTACAGAGAGACCAAAAGACAAAATGATTCTCTTTTTAAAAACATCATGTTGTGTTTTCCATATACCAATATTGCACTAGAAACAGTAATTTTTTAATTGAATGGAACCTTTAATTTCATTACTTTTCAGTGCTGAATAAATGAAGGCGTCAATATGACTTGATGATGTTTTTGAAAGAAGTCTCCTCTGCTCACCAAGGCTGCATTTATTTGATTAAAAGTCCATTTTTTGCTTCTAACAAACAATTAAAAATGGCTTTTGCCTCAATAAACTCCTAATTTGCTGTTTATTAATAGTTATTAAAGTAGTTGTTAAGTTCAGGCATTGGGTAGGATTAGGGATGTAGAATATGGTCATGCAGAATATGTGCTTTATAAGTACTAATAAACAGCCAATAGGTTAATAATAGGCATGCTAATAAGTAACTAGTTACTGAGAATTGTTCCCTATACTGAAGTGTTACCGATCAAGCACAGAGTAAAAACAGTGAAATATTATTCCAGTTTAAAATAGCTGTTTTCTATGTGAATTCTGTGATCAAATCTGAATTTTATTCCAGTCTTCAGTGTCACATGATTGTTCAGAAATCATTCTAATATGCTGATTTGCTGCTCAAGAAACATTTCTGATTATTATCAATGTTGAAAACAGTTGTGCTGCACAATATTTTTGTGGAAACCATCTTCACCTTCATTTTTGTTTTTTTCAGGATCCACAGTTGAATTGAAAGTTCAAAAGATTAGCATTTATTTGAAATAGAAATCTTCTGTAACATTTTAAATGTCTTTCCAGTCACTTCTGATCAATTTAATTCAACCTTGTTGAATAAAAGTATTCATTTCTTTCAACAACAACAAAGTATCTTACTGACCCAAACATCTGAGTGGTAATGTACTTTGGTTTAAGATCAACATTTCCCTTGAAAGTTTTCATTGATTTTGCAGTGCATTCTGGGATTGCTTTAAGCCTTAAACTTTTGGCCAAAATGAAGTAATTTTAAAAAACACTGCAACTTTGTTGCCTGTATTGTTTGAAACATCAGGAGTATTGTCTAGGTAGGCAGCTGTGATGGTTTTGTAACAGAGTTATTGGAATCCAGACACTGCTGAAGCGATCACAACGCTCACTGGTTTACACTCGTGCCTACGGGTTCCAGCATCAGTGTTTACCAGGGTGTTTTTAGTCTCTCTTTAGCATGACACAGTTGTGCGATCACCTTCATGGTTGCCCACGGTCCCAAACCAACTATTCCCCACTCATCTCGAGCTGAGCAATGGCAGATTAGACGACTCCATCTGCAGCAATTACAGGAATGAGATGCACTTCATGGCAATTTGAGCATTTCGGCAGTCTTCTCTGGGATTAGCCTCAGTGGCCCGCTGAGGTTTCTACGTGCAACGTACGTGGTCTGTTCTTTGATAGTTGATGATGTTGGAGATCAGGGTGAAGACAGTCTCATTGTCTTTCAGTTGCTAAATGTGATGTTGGAGCAGGCTGTGAAGAGGAACATGCTCATCCTGTGAGTGTTACGCTCATTTTATCGCCCATAAATAAACATTGAGAATCAAGGTTTAATTTTTTATGAAGGTGATCATGCGCGGCTCCGTCTCGTAAACCGTTCTAATCTTCACGCTGCGCTACCTGAAATCGGTCAAGCTGTCCCAGTGGACCGTTTCGGTCGAGGCGAGCGTTTTCGGCCCCGCTCGCGAGGCGGCGGAGGCTCGACGAGAAATAGAAAGGGGGAAAATGAGTGAAGATGTAATTCGCAGGTGCTGGGCAACAAAGGCTCGGTTTTCTTCGGACAAAGCCTTTCAGCGGCGCAATCGAAGAAGCCGTTGGCTCACCTTGACAGCTCCTCTACCCACAATGCACTAAGTGGATGATTAAAAAGAAATGGAGGGTTTTACTGCGGGGTATGCGTGGCCTCCCTGGAGTCCCTGGAGCCGTTGAAGCGCGGAGCTACAGCTGTCCTCCAAACAAGCCCGACATTCTTTATTTATTTCTTATGAAATATTGATGCGTGTTATGAAAGGTTTAAAATAATGTGTCTAGCCTCCTCTGGCCCGGCCACGCTGTTTTCTAATGCATAAATAATTCCGGGCCCTCGGACAGAGAGCCGGCACATTAGGTGGGGATGTAGCCGATGTATCGCATTCTTTCTGCCTGAGAGCCAAAGCGGCCGCTCGTAATTTCCTACATTTATACAATCGCTTAATAATTGATGGACAAATTTAGGGACTAAAACTCCGACACAATATGACTTTATGTCAAAGGGTTAGTCCCTGCAGATCGGGGGCCGGGCCGGCGCGGAATCTCGTTTTCGATTTCCCGGCGTCCCGCGCGTGCGCGCGTCCTGTCCTTGATGAGGTCTGGCCGTGCATGGCTGGAGATAAGCGAGCGCTTTAGCCCATTATGAGGGAAGGGGGAAATGTTTTGTTTCTGAACACAAATGGGTTTTTCACACTGACATGAACCCGGTTTGATTGCCTGGCCGACACACAGATGTGATGGGGCGACCTCGCGCTTTCTCATCTTAATATCGAGTGTGATGTACAATTACGCCCGCGATTGTCAGCCCGATCTATTCGCCCGATACGGGACCGAAGGCGGCGAGGGCCGTGTGGCAATTTCGCTCTCGGTGCTTCAATTAACACGCGGCGGCCGGCGCGGCTGCTCGGACAGCAAGAGTACAGTTCGCAGTGGCCACGCGCCATCCTGCCGCCGCTGCCAACTTGAAATAAAAGAGGTCATTTAGCCGACAGAGTTTTTAAAATGCTCCAGGCGTTATTGAAATGGCAGCGCTAATGCTTAAAATGGCATTTCGGTCTAATAAGGTGAGAGGAAATCCTCCAGATGGGATGCAAAGCGAGTGCAAAGATGAAGGAATTTTCCATTTAACCTCTAATGATGCAGAAGAATGCGACGGAGGTTTTAAGTCGTCGGTGCGAGACGTTTGTATCGACTGTCACCACCTGAGAGACTGAGAGCCGGCGCTTCCGTCTTGATGACTCTGCGCATTGATTTTGGAGTTGGAGTTTGCCTGCGCTAATGTCTCCTCTTTGTCTTTTCCCTCCTGGGGCGCCACAGACTCACTCGAAGGCCTTACTCTAAATACAGGCTATAGCTTTAGATGCTCGACAAGTTTGTTGCTTTTTTGAGGCTGATGAGACATTATGATGGATTGATGGATCATTAATAAAGGAATGGACCCACTACACAAACTCCTAGCTTTGGAAATATGGTTTATTTATTATTATTATTATTTTAAATAATGTCATTTATGGCTGCAAGTTAAAAAAAAGTGTCAATAAAAATTATTATATTATTATTATCATTATTACATGCTATGTGAGTATTAATATTAATTTAAATATTTATTATTATTTTTAATTAATTAATGATTTTATTTATTTAATAAATTTGTTTATTTTTATGTTGAGACACTTTAACATATTGCCAAAGCTAGAAATTATTTTAGGTTTTGTTTTAGGTAAAGGTAAAGTGTCTTTGGTTCATTCATTTATTAAAAGCATGTATATAAATGAAAAATTAAATACTTGCAATTTATTATTATTATTATTATTATTATTAATATTATTACAACATGCTATGTAAGTTTTAGCTTTGGCAATATGCAAAATACATTTTTTTAGGCTTTTATTATTAATGACGTTCAAGGCTATGAATAAATAAAAAAATATATATTATTACTATTACTACTACTACTGCTGCTGCTGCTGCTGCTGCTGCTACAACATGTTATGTGATTTTTAATATTAATTTGACATTTGAAGATTTTTGATGAGGTTAAATTTTAAAAATTTCAGGGTAACAGCTGATATTGATTTTTGGCATTGTGGTTTGAAATGTAACTGCCTTTGGCGCAGCATGTCAATTAGTGCATGTGACATACAATGAATACAAAAATGAGTACGGCACCTTTGTACTGGAGAGGTTGACGTTCTCTGGCATATCCTTTGGGTTTTACTCAAGACCTTTCCATAAACAGAGATGACCTCAGGACCCCGACTGACCTCTTCAGATCAATGACAACTTCTCCTCTTCTCTCAGCGCTGCCTGTGTAAAAATAGCGCTGGAGGCAAAGTTTGTCATTTTCGGTTGTGAGAGCTCTTTTATAATCAGTTGACCAATCTTTATGATGACCATCCACAGCTACACACACACACACACACAGACATACGGCACTGAATAAAGCTCGATGAGCCCAACCTGCAACCCACCGTTTCTAACCATGATTAATCTGATAAATAATAAATATATCAATCTAGCCTTCAGACAAGGACAAATTTTTAACAGCAGGAAGGCACAAGACCCCCTTCAACTGCTGCCTGTAGCTGCAGAATTAATTATTTAATGATTAATTTTTGGGGAAATGAGAAAAGTTTTGATTAATGCTGTCCGGTCTCAGTTGTGTGTTGTTTGATATATGTCAAACGCATCAGCCTTCCTTCCCCCGGCCGTCAGGCGCACACCTCGCCGCCACGTGCCATTTTTTTCCACGCTTTAAAAAAGCCTACAGGCACTTGACACTGGGATCAGATGTTGATCATCTCAGGATAAATTAAAGTAACAATTTCCAACACCTTGTGAACATGGTGGCTTTGAATAACCTCCATTCTGTCAGGGTTCACAAATGTTTGGTAATGGAAGCGTCCGGAGCTGTATGTGCATATGAATTTTTCATCAGGTCAAATTCTCATCTGCTTTTCAGTGTTTGTTGAACAGAATTGCGTCAACCGTTTCTTTCTAAGTTATTCCTCTGAGCAGATTGAAATGTAAATTCCATTTCCTTAAAGCTTTGCACACGTGTGTCCTTGGACAAATCTAACACCTTTCCTACAAGAATTGCAGTCTTAATCACAAATGAATGGAAGCTGCTTTCTGGCAACAGGATTGAAAAAAAAACATAATTTGGACTTTATATGAACTTGCAAAAAAAAAAAAAAAAAAAAAAGTCAGAGAGCAAAATGTAATTTTTTTTTGTTTGTTTGTTTGTTTTAAATCTCACAATTGTGAGATAAAAAGTCTGAATTGCAGGATAAAAAGTAACAGTTAACTTTAGATTTTTATTCTTGTTGGAAACAAACAAACAAAACAGAATTGTGAGACATGAACTCAGAATTCAGAGACAAAAGTCAGAATTGCAGTTGTGAGTTTAAACCTCACAATTCTGACTTTTCTCCTCAGAATTGCAAGTTTATATTATGCAATTCCGACTAAAAATTCTGAAAAGTCAGAATTGCAAAAAAAAAAGTGAATTGTGAGGTAAAAGGGTTATTTTTATTAGCACTGTACATATTTGCATTATTATTCATAATAATAATAAATGCCTTTACCATTATACATTCATGTTGGCAAACAGTGTTGGGGGTAACGCATTACAAGTGAGTTATGTAATCAAATTACTTTTTTTCAAGTAACTAGTAGTATGCATTACTTTTTAATTTACAAGAAAATATCTGAGTTCCTTTTTCAAATAAGTAATGCCAGTGACTTTTTTTCCCCATTTATTGACTGACTAGTCTTCTGTCCCCATGTTGAGAGAAATCAGAAGTACAGAGGCGTTTTGTGTGTTTGTGTGTTGTGTGAACAGAATGATACTGTAGTTCTAGACTAAATGTGAATTTGCATTTACTCATCTCATTTGCAAAAAAAAAAGAAAAAAAAAAAGAGATTCAGTCTTCATCAAAATGAATTAAAACAGTGAAATGCAAACTCAGAATATGATGCAAACTTGCAATAATTCAATGTTAAATAACACAAATATCCTTAATGTATTTAATCCCATGTTATTAACCAATGTCTTTGCTGCTGACCTTTGATGATCCAGTTCAAACATAACTAATAAGAAAAATGACTTTAGATAAACAAACATTAGTGCTTTAAATGTTTGTTTTTTTTATTGCTGAAGAGTGTTGAACTTCTTCTTCTGCGTTCTACTGTACAGACGTGAATTTACTTTTCCTTCAGCCTGAGGCTGATTCATTTCACTTTTGGTGTGAACGGGCTTTTACTTTTGCCAAAAATAGAAAATTTCATATTAAAAACAAGCAAGCCCTGTCCAGATTTTAAAAGTAACACAAAAGTAATGTAACGCATTACTTTCCATAAAAAGTAATGTAATTAGTAACTTTTTTAGGAAGTAACACAATACTGTAATGCATTACATTTAAAAGTAATGCAAATGCCTTAACTGAATGTAATAAGAATATTATATAGCATGACAAGCATAAGCCACTGTTTATCTAAAAGAAAATCAGATTTTGCTTTGCATTGCATTTGCACTTAAGAGGAGTAGTCATGATATTTCAGTGATGTTGATATTTTCTGCAGTGTTACTGTAAATGAAAACTGAGTGTTTACTATTGTCCTTTTACATATTGACACACTATTTTCCTATTTATTACTGTAAAGCTGCTATGACGCAATCTGTATTGTTAAAAGCGCTATATAAATAGAGGTGACTTGACATGACTTGTTACATGCTGCTCCATCTAAACCACCTTGTGAATTTCCGTGTACAGCACGGACTCTTTCTTTGCTCACGATCCTCACGCAGTCGTTTGTCCCATTTCAGTCCGTATAGAAACACAGGCCTGCCCTGAAGGCGGGTCAGGGGACCCGGGGTTTAATAGGGCCAACAACCCAACAAATCTCCCAAGGTCCTGCATAATATATTTCCCTGCCCAGAATGAAATAAATAAATGAGCAAATATCTGTTTGCGAGCAGGGCGAATCAGTTGCAGACTGACAGAGCACATTGTCTGAGGCAGCTCTACCGGTTGTTACAAGCGTCAAGACATTAGGCCAAACAATAGCTGGATTGGCAGCATCATCAATCACACGGCCTGACAGTTGACTTCAGTTTGTTTATTCCTCTCTGCATAATAAGCGATCAGATCAGGTTTAATTAGATATTGGGTAATCAATCATTGCCAACAAGGTACTTGGCTAGCAGGTCTCAGCACGTGGCGTTGTCAAAAAATAAATGACAAAAGCGAAACCCGCACGGCAACAGTCAAAAAGCAACGCGTGCTATTAAGAGGTCCAAGCGGCGCTTCTGAGACGCAGCCTGATGAAGACAACCACGTCGGATGCAATTAACTCTGCCAGCAGCATAGGCTATTTACATAATGAATGAGCAAATGCAATTTTAATATGTTTGGTTCGCACTAAAATGCAGCCGCTACAGCGGAATCCTTGAAGGAGTATTTACATGCACTGCATGTGCGCATCATGACGATTGCCACAGACATTCTAGCTTTTTACTAGAGGTGAAGTCTGGATCTTCTCAGAGCAAGATTAGAGCTGGTCCAAATCACATCTTAAGGATGTATAGCTTGTGTCGCAAAACCACGAAGTGGGAAGAACCCTCAGAAAAGGTACTGCGAAACGAAGCATCTGCGTTCGTGCCTCTGAGCGCCGCTGATGAGACAGTTACAAGTTTACAACATCTGCCTACTAATGTTTGATCAGTGATAAAATATGCCAAGGTGACAACATCACGCTGCCCTGCATTCGTGAGCCCGGGGCCTATTAAAATTTCAGCGGGCCCAGAGCGGAGCCCTGCTGGACCCCGCGCTCCCCGAACAGTGCGCGGGATTGAAACGACTTCACGAGATGTCAAAAACAATATCCGGTGCCGTTTGTCGTGCGTAACCCTTCTCTGACGTCTGTGTTCGCTCTGCTGCGCCGCTGAGAGTTCGCTTGTGGAACAAAGAAAATCTCATCCGAGAAGCAGCGCTTCAGGTTGTCCTGCGCAGTGGTTTTTGGAAGGGCTAAACGAGCGAACGCTGGCACCAGGCCATCGCAACAAAAGGCTGCTGTGTGGAGACTGGTTACGTCCTTTGGTGAGCCGCTCCCAGGTCTGCTTTGTTGCGGATCGCACGAATGCCAAGCCCATTCTCCAAGCAAATGTCAACTGTCAGCGTACGGTTCATCGCTTCAGCTAGGTGCATCAAGCAGAGATTCCTCTCGGGTGCCCGTGCCAGCAACCATATTGCGTTGGGTGAAAGAGCATCTCTTATACTATGAGAAGACGCTCGCCGGCCAGATGTGATGCCAACATCTATATCAGAATAACAGTAGTTAATGTGCAGCTTGATCTGGATGTGAAATGTAAGCACTAGATGACCTGTTTATAAGGTTTAAATCAAACGATACATTGTATCCATCCTGCGTATTGATACGCTATACTGTGATCACATGACTAGAGCTACATTTGCATGCACTCAATCAGTTTGATAACTCAATTGGAATGAAAACCCAAAGTAAGCACCTCAACCAATCAGACTAAGCTCATTCCGAATTCAATTTTGATCAGGTGGAATAGAAATAATCTAAACAACAAGAAAAAATGAAGCATGCAAACACTTTAATTTTCTCATTCGGATTCAAAAATACCTTGCACACATGGGCAGTGCCACAATGCCTATGTTTACACACATTTTACGTCTTAGAAATCTGCATATGTTTATTTTTACGTCTTTTGAACTGGATGGAGATTAGATATTTACTAAAAACAAACAAACAAACAAACAAACACAAACCTCTTCTGACATATATTTCAGTTTCTTGCAGAAGCTGTAGTGACATAATTGTGCTGGATTTTTGCAGTTGTGAATGCAGTGACGGATGTACTGCACATATGTTGAAGCTTTGCTTTTGAGGTACATGAGTTAACAAATATGTGAATCATAAAACAACTTTTAGGGTTCATAAAAGTTTCAGAATAATCGGACTTGGATTGTGGAAAATTAGTGCATGCAAATATACACTGTAAAAAAAAAAAAAAAAGCTTAATTTTAATTTAATTTTTTAACGTTTAGACTGTATAAATTTGACAGTAAAAACCTGTTAATTGGTTAACAGTAAGTTCCTTTACTATTTAAGGTAAAAAAAAAAAAAAAAAAAAAAAAAAAAAAAACAAAGAAAGAAAGAAAAAGTAATCTGTAAAGTACAGATGAATATTTTTGGAAGTAAAAAATATATATATTAAAGATTTAGTCATCTTAATAATTTTCAGTGAAAAAACAAACTGACACTCCTAAAATCTTGTGTATGACAGTGCACATTTGATGGTATTTTGTTTAAATAATTAATTTTTTTTTTTTTTTTTTGTCATCGGTTATGTACATTTAAGGCTTTGTTACAGTTCATGATGTTAAATATGACCCTGGAGCACAAAACCAGTCTTAAGTATCACGGGTATATTTGTAGCAAAAGCAAAAATACATTGTATGGGTCAAAATTATTGATTATTTTATTTATTTATTTATTTATTTTTTTGTCCTATCCTAACAAACCACACATCAATGGAAAGCTTATTTACTGAGCTTTCAGGTGATGTATAAATCTTAATTTTAACAAATTGACCCTTATGACTGGTTTTGTGGTCCAGGGTCACACATATTAGTATTGACCTCAGCTTGTGGAAAAGCTTGCGACGAACTCATGATGAACATTCTTCATGTACTTTTCTCTTTTCCACCTGTGTTTTATATAGGTTTAGGTTTTAGGTTGTTTAGGTCATTTATGTTGTCAGTATTAGTATGTTACAGATATGTTCAAAAACAACAGTGTACGTACCGATGAAAATGGTTCAAAGAGGAAATGTATGTTTCTTAGATGTTGCATTTTGAAATCGTGTTCGGGATTGACTCAAATTCCAAACTGTAGGGGACGACTACAAACCGCAGGTGTGTTGAGAATCAGGGACACCGGTGTTGATCGATGGTGATGAAGACGGCCCGTCTCATTTGCTTATCTTCAGCACATGGGTACCGGCGTGAGCGCTCACCGTCTTTTGTTTGTCCCTGTTTGTAAGAGAGGACCAGCAGCTAAATAATTCAGCGTGAGTAAGAATCAGCATATCTTAGCGAATGCTTAATGTGCCAGATGCATGCGAGGGACAGGTTCATTTCAATTAGGTCTATTGTTACCGACAATGAGTTGACAAATTCATTTCATTACCGGGCCAGACAGTCCGCGTCTCTGCTTTTGTACCTGGCTTGTATGTTTACCTCCTTTTTGTTTTTTCTCTCCGTCTCTCTTGACATGTTTCTGTCGTTTTCTCCACCCACTGGCATCTCTTTCAGCCCTCCCTCTGTCTTTTGTGCTTTCCCTCACGCAGCAGAGCGAGCGTTCGGCGAGGCTTGCGTTACCTGAGATCGAGTGACTCTCGGGTCCGAACACAGGAGCGTGTTCTCGGGGTCAGCGTGATCTCTCCGGCTAATTGGATGGGTGTAAGCTAAGCCGGCGTCACGATGACTTTGATGTGACACCGTAGAGGCCTGTGACTGTGAGGACGGGCGCTGACTCACCTCCTCCGCCGCTGTTGTTGAGCCGCGCGCTAATAAAAGTGCTGCTAATCGCGCTGTATTACAACAGGAGACTGTATAGAGGGGGGGTCATTAATTTTTCACACAGTACTTGGGCCGCTAATGTTTCACGTCTTTTTGAATCGGCGTTTTGTCCTTCTTGTTCATGAGATTGGTAGGTTTCCATTCACTGAGTCAGCCAGCTATGGCTTTATCATGACAAGTGGAGGGGGGGGGGGGACTTTTTATGTTGGTTATTTATAACCTGCATATTTTGAGGGAAAAATCAGTGTTTTATTTTATTATATACATATATATATATATAAAATAAATAAATAATAAATAAATAACGCCTTTAACAATGATTAAGACATGTTAAATTGCCAAATGATTTCTGTTTCAAATAAATGTAGTTCTTTTGAACTTTTGGAACAGTTTCCACAAAAATATATAACTGTTTTCAACATAATAATCATACACTTTTTTTGAGCAGCAAATCAGCACATTAGAATGATTTCTGAAGGATCATGTGACACTGAAGACTGGAGTAATGATGCTGAAAATTCAGCTTTGATCACAAAAATAAATTACATTTTAACAGATATTCACATAGAAAACAGCTGTTTTAAATTGTAAAAATATTTCACAATGTTACCGATTTTACTGTATTTCTCTAACTGAATTGAACCAATTGTCTTTGGTAGAGCTGCATTGGTGAATTAGTTTCATAATTGATAAATGAACATGTTGTTGCCTTGTTTATTACTGTGAAGATGCTTTGAAACAGTCTGTATTGACCTTGATCAAATAAATGCAGCTCTTTCAAAAACATTAACATATCTTACTAACTAATCTGAATGGTACATATGAAGTTCATTGGTCATTATGAGTCTTTAGTGTCAAGGGTTTTCAAAAAGTGTTTAAGCAGAAACAAGCCCACATCTGTTTGCTGTTTTTCATTCAACCTCTTGACTGCTCAGTGTTTGGGTGTATAAACAGCCTCATCGGGCCGATTGGATCAGAAGAGCTCTCCTCATCTGCAGCGCTCTTTAATCTCATCCGCTCGCGTAATCATTCCAGAGCCAGTAACCACAGGACTTTTGATTCGCCCTGCTATTTATTAGCTTGAAGCATCTAGAAAGAATCTTTGATTAATTGGGGTTAGTCACCCCATATAACAAGGTCAAAGCTCCTGAGCTCAGTGTGTTTTTTTTCATTTACATCAATTAGAAGGGGGAGCCGAGGGCTAGTCGGCACCTCTCAGAGACGCTCTTGTGTGCGCTGGCCGGGACTTGTTTAAATATAACTCTAAGAGAGCGGTAATGAAGTTAATGCAAATGAGACATTCTCTTTTTCCCTGCCACTTTCTTCTCTCTCTTACATTTCCTCAGATACTGAAAGCCAATTACAAGCTAGAAGGCGAAAGGCGGACACAGAGGAAAAGGCCTTTGGAGAAACTAATAATGGCTGAAGTTTGTATGGATTGAAAATGAGATGAAAGAGAGGAACTTGTCTGAACCGGTCGTTTGTCGTCACATATTAATGCAGAATGAAGTCATACTCGCTGACCGTATACAGGAGATCATATTCCAGCCTTAAGACCCGTGTGTGTTGATGTCTTACAGCAGAGGATTTGAAGGATTTCCCATGGCACAAAATTCAGATTTAAAAGTATGTATCCAAAAATGACCTGCTGAAAATATTTGGACATATGTCAAAATGCATTAGTGCAATTGTTTTAGATAACGAATGCCCCTTACATAAAATATTTTTTTTTACTAAAGAAGGATACATGACAGACACACTAGCTCTGTTGCTTTACACTGCAAAAAAAGAGGCTTGTCTAACTTAGTATTTTTCTCTTGTTTCTTGTCAAAATATAAAAAAATTCTTCAATTAAGATGCATTTACTAAATAAGCAAAATGGCATAAATTACATAAATAACTAACTAACTAACTAACTAACTAAATAAATAAATAAATACATACATACATACATACATACACACATACATACATACATAAAAGGCATTTTGCTTAAGATAAATTATCTGCCAGTGGGGTAAGTAAAATGTTTTTTTTTTTTTTTTTTTTTTAAACAAGAGTATTTTACTTACTTCACTTGGTAACTACTTATTTTACTTATTTTAACCAAAATGCACCTCTGGAAACAAGATTACATATGTTATGTCATTTTGTTTATCTAGTTACTATGTCTTAATTTAAGATTATTTATTTATTTATTTATTTATTATTTTTTATTTTATATTTTGACTAGAAACAAGACCATAAAAATCTGAGATGAGCCTTTTTTGCAAGTGTAGCATTTCATACAGTCTAAATTGATAAAGCAACAGTGCTAAATAAATAAATAAATAAATAAATAAATGTTTAACCCAAATTTCTGGATAGTTTTATTTAACTCAATTATTGCTATTGTTGAATTAATAATAATTAAATAAGAATATTAATAAATGTTCACCTTTTGATTCTTGCTGATGCCTCAATTAATTTAAATGCCTGATTTATTATTATTATCATTATAGATTTTATTGTATTATTATTTATTTATTTATTTATTTATTTATTTATTTATTTATTTATTTATTTATTAATTTATTATTATTATTATTATTATTATTATTATTATTATTATTATTATTATTATTATTATTATTTTACAACCTATTTTGGGCTTATTTTAATCCAGTCATATAGTAATTTTTAAACAATAGTTCAGTTAAATAAAACTACCCAGACGGTTGGGTTAAATATATAACCCAACCGCTGGGTCTAAACAATTCAATTACTGGGTTTGTCCATATTTCACCCAATTTTGGGTTGTTTTTAATTCAGCTTTTTTTTAAGGTATATATATATATATGGACTAATTTGGTAGGATTTTTGGTCACACTTTAGTTTGGGGACCAACTTTTACCTCAATAAAGCCTAATTTGCTGTTTATTGATAGTAAGTAGTTGTTACGTTTAGGTATGGGGTTTAAGGATTAAGGGGTCACGCAGAATAAGGCATTAATATGTGCTTTAAAAATAATATCAAGCAGCCAATATTCTAGTAATATGCATGCTAATAAGCAACTACTTAAAAGTGATATTTGGTCCTCACAATAAAGTGTTAGCAAATTTTCTAATCATACGAGCCCTGCTGTAATGCTGTTGTTCTTTTTGTGGTAAAATGACATGATTTGTGAGTGTGGATGAGAAGAAAGAGAGAGAGACTGAGAGGAGATTTCATGGTTTTCAGACAGAGGGCGGCCTTGTGTCACCAACACCTCTCATGGCCCCGCCCCCTTATATGCAAATGAGCTGTAAATGATCACATGCTGCTTCAATCACATATTCAACACAGAGGGAACTGCTTACTTTGGGATATTTACATCATCATTCTCATTCTCCAGCCCATTTCAGCCCATTTTCAACTTCTAGCACATCTAATGATCTAGAACTGCTTCCAGTGAGCTTTACAGATGAAAACGCAAACATTTAAATACCACTACTAACACGACTTATTTCTTTGCACAAGCGGAATCATAAAGATCCCAAAAATTGACATTTCTCTACTTAACCAACCCACCATCAATATATATCAACATCTACACTGCCTTCCAACACCATCCAGAGAAAGTTGTCTCGATGTGATGCTAACGTCACACGCGCTCCCTATGAAGGGGGCGTCTTTGACGAGCGTCCGGAGGACAGCGCTGACCCAGCAGACAGCAGCCTGATAAAGCGGCAGGAGGAAGGAGAAACGGCTGACCACAAAGCAGGCGGCATCAGATAGAGTGACAACACACGGATGAACACATGTTCTGGGCCGTAGATTATGACAGAGCACAGTTATTTCCTGTCCAGCTACATTTTCAATTTCCTGCCCAGCACTTTAGTTTTATTACAGTGATAAGCGGATAGCATCAGCCGTATCCATGGGGACGGCGCTGACAATGGCTGTAGCGCAGCGGCCTGATAACAACAGTGTGGAATAATAACAGATCTGCGCCTCTGAGAGACACTCTATTGTAGCCTGCTTTATTGTGTGTGTGTGTGTGTGTGTGTGTGTGTTAATGAAAATAATAACAATTCAGCTGCGCTTCTGATAACTAGATCATATCAATATTAATAATCAGGCCTAATAAATGTAATGAATTCCGTAATATAATCATCAAAGTCACAATAATGATTGACATCCAAACTTAGAGCATACAGAAAATATGTTCTCTGTACAGTGTATGTACACATAAATTAAGATTTCGTAACATAACATAAGCTTTCTGGGTTTATTGTGTTATATCGATATGTTATAATAGTATTTGTATATTCCATTTTCCTTTTGATTTTTAATTTGATTTTTTTCATTTTATTTGTTCAAATAATCAAATAATGATCAAATAATACTAGTATTTGTTTAGATTTCTTTTTTGTTTTAATTTTAGTCTTAGTGATTTTGTCTTGTGCTTTTTGTCATTGTAATAGCTTTTTTTTCTTCAGTTTAGTTTTAATAATTGTAACTTTAGTCTTAAACTTGTTTTATTTCAGTTAGCTGCCAAGGAAACATTTCTAATTTGCGTAGACGTTTTTGTTTTAGCTTTATTTTCAGTTAACAAACATTTAAATAGCTTTAGTTAGTTAACAATTACAACAATGAAATGAATATTTCAGAATATTCTCTTCCTAACTGATGTCCATTTATTCCTGTTAAAGGCTATCACGTGTCTACAGCATTAAATTATATTCTAATTTGGCAAAGGGATTGTATTTTTCAGTGATTGTTCTTTTATTAGATGAGTTTGAGCAGAAGCACATGACAATAGACAGCAGTCTCCATCTGTCATGTTGAATTTGAAAGCGATACAAAGACTGAGAGCGGCCGCTCCCTCAGAGTCTGACCTCTGTCATAAAACAGCTCATATTGTAAAGGACAGTGTCTCATTCAGACGCTCAGGCCTTTTATCAGCCCAACACACTGACTTACACCCCACATGCCTTTCATGGGAGAATTTGGGAAGTCTGTGTGGACCCAAACCCCTCCAAATCAATGAAAAGAAGTACATTTTCCCTTAACATATATGTTTATAAAACATCATTTCAGTCGGGCTGAATGTATATTTTCAGTTTTGTGCCAAATATAAGTCATGAGCTGCGTCCAAAAGGGCATTCTGTCTAATAGGTACTATGTTTGTTTTAAAACTTACTGAAACTTATTGAAAGTATGTTATATGTCATATTTATAAATGAAATTTGCATGTACTAATTTCACCATGTTGTCAGTGTCTGTTGTGGCGCTTCAGTGTCATTCACGAATCCTCTCCAAAGGCCTCATCGGATAATGAAGTGTCGATTAGATGCACACTTCAGAGTCTCACCAGAAGTAGTAGGTCATGCTGGTCGTTTTTGCCTACTGTTTTATGAATACTGTGAATTCAGACCTGCTACTCTTTTCATGCAGGGTACAACAGGGCTAAAGGCACACCTTAAGAAAAAAGGTGCTGTTCACTGTGCCTAAAATGTATAATTTTATAGTAAGCTTTTAGGCTTACCAGCATAGGGCAAAAGGCACACAGTATTGATATAAATAGGCAAGGCAAGGCAAGGCAAGTTTATTTATATAGCACATTTCATACACAAAGGTAATTCAAAGTGCTTTACATAAAAGGAAGTAGAATAATCATAAAAACAATAATAAAAACAACAATCACAAAAAAGGAAGTACTTTGGCTAATTTTTATTTATTTATTTATTTAATATTTATTTATAATAAGTTTATACTTGTTCAAAACAATGACTTTAGTTTGTACTATTTTCTGATTATTTAAAAAAATAATAATTATTATTATTTTTTGTTCAATAAATATACTGTCATTCAAATATGTTAATATGTTAAAAAATATTTTAAAGTACAGAAACAAAATCATTTTACAAAAAATTAAGGATTCTGAAAGATCCCATAATACTTTAATATAGATTTACAGTAATAACAACAAATGATATTTTATTATATGATATGATTAAAATCATGTTTTTAAATATGATGGTTTCATTCTAAACATGGTGATTATCTCTAAGATGGACACCCAACATAATATTTGAAAATGGTTGCTTTAATTATCTTAAACAAAACTGAAAATCATTAAGAAGACCTTTGTCTCAAGATATATTCAAGAATTTTAGTGATTCTCATTTGCTACTTAAATCTGCAACATTTTTTAAAACATCAAATATTAGATTAAGTAATCACAGAATCGACTTTGCGCTGCTGCCCGTGACCGTGTCAAAGATCAGACAAGTTTGCACGTGCATCTTGAAAAGCGAACATTTTGGAAAGTGCTGCCTCTAGTGTTTTAGAGGAAAATAATATCAAGGGCGACCTTTTACCCCGGGGTGCCTTTAGCCCCATTGTACCCTACTGTTTTTCGCCTACTATTTAGAAATAGGCATATTCAGATGCAGCGATGGTCACCTAAGGAGGTGTAAAAATTATTTGGATTTTACAGTCGCATGACTTTGAAATTACACATTTCTTGTCTCATTGTGTACAGTTCATCTTTTGTCTGTATTGACTGCTGTTCTTCTCAAACAACTTTCATTTTACACTTACAATGTCATTTTGGGCATTCAGTCTACTGGAAATAGTTAATTAGTGGTTAAATAGCCAATAATATGTTTGTTAGTACTTACATACTAGCTGACTCCATTCTGCTTTTTACAACCTATTCTATTCCCAATGGACAAAATTCCTTTTGTTTTGTCTTAGAATATTCAGGGTTTTTTTTAAATGACAATTTATGTGTTGCCAGGTCTGTGGTTTTCCTGCAAATTTAGGGTACTTTAATACTGGCATGGAAGCCTTCTGAAAGGAGGTTTTGACTCCCCAGGGCAACTGTGATAGCCAGTTTGCACTGGAATGCAATTGGGCTAATTTTGGCCTTGATTGGACTAGTTTTGAGTAGCAGTTGGGCTGGTTTTGTTACGTGGACCTGGCAACCCTGATTCACTTTCAGATTCTTTACTTTGAGATAGTAGACATTTGACATTTAGTTGAATGTAATTTTGGACGGATTGTGTCACACACTGCAAAAAAAATATATATATATTTTCCTCCTTAGCATTTTTGTCTTGTTTACTAATATAAATGTCTAAGAATTCTTGAATCAGGATGCATTTACCTGACAAGTAAAATGACTTAAGATATGTCTTGTTTTCTGAAAGAAATATTCAAATTTTTTAGTTTTTGCTTAAAACAAGTTGAACTATCTGCCAATAGGGTAAAAAAAAATAATCTTAAATCAAAGGCCAAACAAGATTATTTTTCTTGCCCCATTGGCAGATATTTTTGCTTGTTTTAGCAACATTCGGGTCATTTTTTCAGAAAACAAGACATAATATCTTTTGTCATTTTACTTGTCAGTAAAGGCATCCTGATTCAAAAATTTTTAGAAATTTATACTAGAAAACAAGACAAAAATACTAAAGAAGAAAATCATTTTTTGCAGTGCAAAAATCACCACTATAACTACTTTTGAAAAATATAGACTTGTTAAAAGTCATTGTATGAGTCACTCACTGTTCGCAACTAGTGCAGAGTGATTAAGTGAACTAGTTTGCTCCTGTTATAATCCTGTTATAAAATGCTACTAACAGAAGCACTCTAGTTCAGTGGTGCCATGCCACTTGTTTACATTGTTCGATGGCGTGTGTGTTGTGTGAGGTTTGTTTCCGGCTCGAGCCCCGCTTTCTCTGTCTGTCCACACCGGGTCCTGATCTCCACTTAGCCCAATTCAAGTCAATTTGTTATTGCAAATATAAATGTAGTGGACGGGTAATATCCAGTGGCCTGAGGAGAAATCCCAGAGCGCTCCCCCTTCACTCCTGACCTCTCATCCCGACTGCCCTCTTTTGTTAGTTAAGCCATTCAGCTGCCAATCATCCCGGGGCTTTTTCATTAAATTCACTACAGCGGTGAGTTCCAGCTATCACAGGAATGCGTCTGCGCGCTTAATATCAGACACGTCCGCCGCGACGCCAAGAGCTGTGGTTTGTTGCGGTTTCGTTGCGCGACAGACCCCAAACCGATACGACGAAGAGAGGGTCTTTTGCGGGAAGTGCTCACCTGACTCCTCGGGCCCCCGGGAGACGTACGGGCACACAATTAAAAACCGCACACACAGACGGACTCGCAAACGGAGAAGCAGAGATCTTCCCCCTCAAGCAGTTGACATTTACCCCAGTTGGATAATTGAGGAATAACATTTGCGTTACAATTTAACATGACCCCTGCCTTCAAAAGCCCTTTCATATTACCTCTCTGAAATGACTGCAGACAGGCACGGACACGGCGGGAGGAGGAGACGCGGAGGGCCGCTCGCCGATGGGTTACCGTTGATGATATAAGAAAGGGAGAAACCTTATTATGACTGTGGCAGAGTCAATGTCAAGAGGAGGCGAGTTGCCCTTTTCATTCACGGGCGAACAACTATTAAGAAAAATGTATTAAAAGCTGCGGTGGGTGGGGGGGGCGATGCAGCGACCTGAAGCCTGAGTTAAAAGCAAAGGTTAATGGATTGACTGTTACCTGCGCGAGAGGCTTAACGGCACGCCGATACACAGGGGGAGGAAAGCTCCTCGTGCAGCTTGTTTGTCGGCCGCTGAAATTAAAGGGCTCACACTTATTTGTTGGAGAAATTAGGAGGTTGATCTGTTTATTTCCATCAGAGGAACAAGGTCAAGGCGAGCGCTTAATCACCGGCCGCGTGACTGATGTCTGTTTCCTCAGCACTTGGCGTTTCGCACGCGTTACGTGGCCGGGATGTAAGCAGGTTTATTTCAGGTGGGGTGTGTGATCGTGTAGCTATACATATGTATACGTATACGTGATCCATTAAATACACTGTAAAAGTGATGCCATGCAGCTGTCACTTTAAAAAAAAAAAAAAAAAAAGCATTTCTACCTCAGTTAGCCCCCATAAAATTTTATGTCAGTATAAATGAATGTATTTTGGGAGATTCAGTAGTATTACTTGAATAAAACCAGTTAAATTGGATGTTGCCAATATTGCAAACTTTGGATTTTCAGAGTTGGAGGCATCACTGACACTTTTCATTCACAATAAACCTACATTTGCATGTAGAAATTTAAGTTGCATGTACAAAGTTTCATAGTATTGTACAATTACAATAGAATATATGAAGATAGCACCTTTTAAAATTTGAGTAAAAACAAAACAAACAAAAAATAATAATAAACACACTCAGTGCACATTTTTATTCATTATTTTGTAGATGTAGAGTTAAAGAAATCTTGCTGAATTTCATGCAGAAAAGCTGCATCGCCATCTTGCTCCAACCAAAGGTATTTGAACACATCAGATGTTGCAGTTGCGACTTCTGAAAATATAAATGTGACCCTGGACCACAAAACCAGTCATAAGGGTCAATCTACTGAAATTGAGATTTTTGCATCATCTGAAAGCTGAATAAATAAGGACTGGCTTAGGACTGGTTTTGTGGTCCAGAGTCACAAATGGAAAGTTCCCAAAAAACCTTTCTTTAGAGCATGTTGCTAGCAACGCCAAGGTTCCTTCCTTTATTCATTCTTTTGTAGAAGTACAGTTATAAATTCTTAATGTAGATTGTTGAAGATCTCAAACCAATGTTATTCGAACACATCTGATGTCATAATTGCAACTTATCAACACATAAATAATCATTTCCATTTACAAGAAGCAAAAACTGATCAAATGTATACCTTGAATGCAAAGTCACTTTGAATAAAAGTGTCAGCCAAATGCATTAATGTAGATGTGTTCCCAATAGGACATGAGCGCACCATTACTGTAAGATAGTTTGGTCAAAACAGGCAGAACTTGAAAAAAAAGTGCCTCATGTGGTAACATCTAAGTTAACTAGTTCATTCAAGCCACAAAATGACTGAATTACACTAGCAAAGGTCATTCTTAAGGCTCAATTCAGGTGGAAATACTTGATGTTTTGACTTTTTGCAGGGTTTTTTTTAGCAAATCTAATTCTGTAAATATATGCCACGAAGGCATTTAATCTTCAGAGGTGACCGGCCTGCAAGTTTGAGCCATCTGAAGTCCTCCCAGCGAGGCTGAAGATGATTTCCCCCGCAGCTCTTCCCTCAGCGCTGATGTTTTTATGCACAGAGCCATATTTCATGTGTCTGCCCCTCCACTGCGCGGGAAAACGCCGTCATCTGACTGAGCTCCTCTGATAAATGACTGACGAGCGGCTGCTACACTTTATTAAAAAGTAATAACAATTTTTGTAGGCTCCCTTCATGTTGTAAGGGGCCCATGAATCAAGGGACATTGGCTGTCTGTATCTGATAAATGCATCGTTTACCATCTGAGGAGTTATTTAGGACCGGCTATTAATTTAAATCACATTTATCTCCTCTGAATAGGGCCGAGAGCTGTGATAGGACTGCAAACGACGCCTAACTGAGGCCTTATTTATTGCTACAGCAGGCAAAACAAAAGCTCAATATGCTAAACAGTGTCTGCCAATCACTCTAGTCAATCTTGACCCACCAGTTAGACAATCTTTTCCTCATAAAATATACATTCTGCTTCTCTAGTGCCTGTAGCGATGAGGAACCGAGGAGAGAAAAAGATACGGCGAGATGGGGCGGTTCTCTGAAAACGCTGAACTGAACTTCCAAATGTTTTCTGGATATAAAACAACGTACGCGTTCAGATCCTGTACATGCAAATGACAACGAAACAGAAAATGAGGAGGCGTTGCGTTTCGACGTACTGCTAAGAATAAGATGCGGTGCATCAGACGGATCTTAAAGAAATATGTTTTAACCGTTCAGGGTGTGGTGTTACATCCAAAGCACCAAGGATTTGACCTTTGACCCTCACTCCTAATTCTATATGACTGTCCTCTTGTGCTGTTTTTTAGGACAACGTCAATTCAAAATGGTAACTCTTGCAAAATATATTATAAAATGGCAGTAGTCTTGTTTTGAAGTAACAGGAAACATTATGATTATTCATTGCGATTTAATAATTCATGTGAGTTTGTTTGGCATTTGATACAATTACATTCCGTAAGGCTCTTCTGACATATTTACCTGTTTCCTTCTTAATTCCCATGAATGAGCCTGAGGCTTGAGGTTTCTGGGGTTTGGGGTGGTCTCTCTCATATCCTGACAGGGGTTATGAAAACATCCAGCGAGACTCATGGTGCTTGAGTAAAACCCCCCTAAAATCAAATAAGTGCACAATTTTCTGCCTCTAAAGATTCTGAGAGTTTGCTTTTGGCCCCTTATGTGTATGAAAACAGGCAACAGTGTCATGTGATGAATATTTTCCATGTGGGTGTAACCACAGGTGCAGTTTATCACATTAACATCAACATCATACACTAACCACAAACACGACTGCTTCATCTTCAACACTACTGCTATTGTTTGAACATGTCAAACCCAATTCAATTATTTTGTCAAATGTTTCTTTAGAATCTTCAGATTTTTCTTTAGAATTAATGACACTTGATATGTTCAAGTACTTTTTAAGGAGGCACTGTAGGCATAGCTACAATATATTTTTGACACATTCATGCTATCCAAAACATACTTTCTAATGTTCCATGCATAACAGGACACATTCTTAGAATGTTCTGCCAAGGTTATCTGAAAGTTATGAAAAATATGTGACCCTGGACCACAAAACCAGTTTTAAGTAGCACAGGTATATTTGTAGCAATAGCCAAAAATTAATTTTATTAGGATATTAAGTAAAGATCATTTTCCATGAAGATATTTTGTACATTTCCTACCGTAAATATGTCAAAACTTAATTTTTGATTAGTAATGTGCATTGTTAAGAACTTTATTTGGAACTTCAAAGGCGATTTTTTTAAATATTTTGATTTTTTTTTTTTTTTTGCACCCTCAGATTCCAGATTTTCAAATAGTTGTATCTTGTAATATATTTCTAACAAACCATTCATCAATGGAAAGCTTATTTATTGAGCTTTCATATGATGTATAAATCAAAAAATTGACCCTCATGACTGCTTTTGTGGTCCAGGGTCACATATTCTTCCATTAATACTAATAGAATGTTCATTCAAAGTCTTTAAAAATGTTCTCAAATTGTTAAAAAAAAAAGTTACATTTGTATCAGCCAAAGTGGTTTTTTGTTTGTTTGTTTGTTTTTTTAATCCTACATTCTCGTGATATTAAGTGTTACATTCAAACGTAACATTCCCATTTTCAAATCAGTGTTATTTTGATAGTGATGCTACTACACTGTAAAAAATTTCCCTGTAAAAAAACGGTAATCTACTGGCAGCTGTGGTTGCCAGCATTATACTGTAAAAATACAGTGTGCTACTGTTTTTGAAATTAACAGCAAAATGTCGTTTTGTCATATACAGTATACAACTGTAATTTAGCAGCATATATTTGTTAAATTACATATTACATTTTATTACCTTTTAGTTCAGTTTTAGTTTTTAGTATATCAAGTTAAACTAAACTAGTTTTTTTAGTTAACATTTATTTTAAGTAATGATTTTTTTTTAATGGTTTTAATTTTAGTTAACTATAATAACCCTGTTTTAACTATTTAAATGTTCATTTTAAAACAACATTTTCCTAACTTAATGGGAACGTTAACAAAACATTCTTGTTAGCTGGGTCATTTCACTCCTTTGAAAACATCTAAATCAGAAGACAGTTTAGTAACCTTCAGGCGGTGTGTAACAAGGACAGTCATAAGCAGGGCCAGATGCAGGAGTCTGGATGATTTGTTTGTGACTGTGATGAGGTCACGTTTGCGAACGACCTCTGAACTCCAGCAACCAACAGCAGTTTCACATCTAGCATTGATCCCAAGGCTTAGAGAAAATGAAAGCGCGAGCGTGCGAGATGCGTTCGAGCCGAACACCTCGCGCGCTACGTCATGTTTGCGTAACCCCGCGCTGGACTCGGTAATTGAAACACAACAGAATTAAGTTACAAATATCTGACAGGACTCTGTGTGTACAGTAAAACCCCAGACGCTCCTCGGGTTAGCACATATTTTCTTTTAATTAGTTTTTCATTCGCTTCCTTACGTCTTGAATCAATACGGATAAGTGTGTCTTGTGAGGCTGTTCTGTGTGCTGCTAAACGTCTGTTATGACGTGCCTCACACAACGAACAAAAATAATTCATCAAAAGTCGCATGACCTGACTGAACCTCACACATGATCACAGACACACACTGATACATGTGGCTCGTGACTCAACTCCTAGGACTGAATTCCTGCCTTAATATGACCACAAAATATTTGATTTACCTTTAAACGAGTGTGAGAAAAGATGGAGACAGCGCTGGTTTCATGATTAATGGTGTGGGTCTTGACAGCAGGCCAGGCCTCGTGTTGCTCCGGGCCGTTGGGTGGTTCTCCAGCTCAGGTGAAGGTGCTGCGGGCCGCTGCTCGCCTGCGGGATGCAGGTGCGTTTGAGGAGCCCTGCATGACTCCAGAGCCACATGACAACACGCAGACTCAGAAAAAACACTCAGTGTTTAGTGCTTCAGACCTGACTTTGAAGTCTTCATGTTGTAGATTGCACACCTTTGTGTTGCTTTAAAGCTACATGTTTATGTAAATCTGTGTGCTGCTGCTTTAAATAACCTAGAAACCAACACGCTGATCTGAAGAACCTGTAGTGTAGCATTAAAAATATTTTTTTAGCACCTTTTAGAAATCCTTCGGTGAATCTGATGAGGAACATTTACTGTTCACACCTCAACAACACATCAGCTACACTGATCACTGGCAGAAACATACACTAGTGTTCAAACGTTTGGGGTCTTTTCTGCTCACCAAGGCTGCATTTATTTGATCAAAAATACAGTAAAATGTGAAATATTATTACAATTTAAAATGACAGTTTTCTATGTGATTATCTGTTAAACTGTAATTTATTTCTGTGATCAAATCTGAATTTTCAGCATCATTACTCCAGTCTAGTCTTCAGTGTCACATGATCCTTCAGAAATCATTCTAATATGCTGATTTGCTGCTCAACAAACATTTATGATTATTATCAGTGTTGAAAACAGTTGTGCTAACCAATATTTTTGTGGAAACTGTGATGCATATTATTTTTCAGGATTCACAGATGAACAGAAGATTCAAAAGAAAAGCATTTATTTGACACAGAAATCTTTTAAAACATTAGAAATGTCTTTACTGTCACATCTGGTCAATTAAACACATCTGTGTTCAATAAAAATATTATTTCTTTAAAAAAAAAATCTCATGACCACAAGCTTTTGTGTCCTAGTGTACCTTCCACTCGTGATAAATCAGAAAAATAAATAATGATACAAATCATTTTGAATAATAATAACTAAAAGTAAAAGCAGTGATGTCACATCTGTGATAAGTAAATGAAAATGATGGCTATTGTGCATACTGTTTTCGATGCTGTTACTCTGTAGAGATCATGTGTGAGATCTGAGTGTTGTTCATCTCTCAGTGCTGCAGTCTAGAGCACAAAACAGACACTAGATGGCTGCAGATAATGGAGTTGAGCACTAATGAATCGCTCAGTCCGCTGAGCTCTGGACTGTACAACACACACAACACACACAGTCAGCCTATCCCGTGATTCCCTTCTGCACGCTCAGCACACGTCTGCAGACGAAGACGGTGACCTTGTTTGAGGTGCTTTGTACTTAAAGATAGATATTGATTTTAGGTTGTCATTCACAGAGCACAAGATTCATGCAAATAAATACGGTATGATTTAAACACACCGTGTTTTTAACCTTTTGTATAATTTGTAATGGTAATTTGTTCTTCAGCACCAATTCTACAATTTATTCTGCATTATGTATATAAATATACTCACCAATAAGTCAAAATTGCTTATTCTCAGGTTAACTTCTTCTGTCAAACACATATTTACAAGTTTTTTTTTGTTTGTTTTTTTCCTTTGCCATACAATGCAAATAAATGGTGATCAGGGATTGTCAGGCTCCAAAATGAAATATGTTTTTAGAATGTAAATATCCATTGTTAAAATGCTTTAAAAACTTTTTTTTTTTTTTTGATTAGGAACATTGCAACCTTCCATTTTGCAAACATTATAGTAACATTATTTTTAAATGTTTTCTGAACATTCCGAAAATAGTAACACAGTGATTAAAATGTTTCAGGGGGAAAAAGAGGATTAATGTTTCTGGAGCTCATGTTATGAGAACATTATTAAAAACCAGATTACATTCAAAAAAGAAGGTTCTGTTAATGTTACTGGAAACCAGAGCATTCTGAGAACATTCTTCTTACAAGTTGTGCTTTATATTCCAAGTTTTCTGCAAGTATGCATTGTATGAAGAACAGAAAGAGGTTGAAGTTCTGGTCTCAAATGCTATACGTGTGATTTCAAATCTTTTATGAGATACATGAGAAATAATAATGTTTGGCATCAGTGAATATCAAACCTGGTGTACCATATCATGACAGAACAATATGTGACCATATATTGAATGAGAGTTTGAACAAAACGTGATTAGAAACAAGAAAAGAAGATCATTAGTAAATAACTTTTCAATTTTCTCTCAAAAATGTGTGTGAATGTTGTGCTAAAGTTCTCTGGAAGAATCACCATGAGGGCGAGTGTGTGATATCGCGGTCCTGAATGGTTTTTAGCCGTTTAGCTACAACTCACACGGAAGAAAAGAGCATGAAGGAGAAGCGGAGGAAAAAGATTTCCTAGGCCGCCATGACTTATTTGAGGTTGCGGTAAAACTATATTGGTGTAGAAAATGGGGATATTCATCTCTTTCCTTTGCTGGAGATTACGCTATTTCACAATCAATAGAGCAGTCCGAATACATTTTTAGTGGGCGCATTACACCGCAAATGAATTGTAGAGCCGGCCAAAGCCAATCGGATGCGTGATGGAATACGTGCGGGCCGCGCTTTGACAATGCGTTACATTTCCAGAACATGTAGATTAATGGCGTTCAACACATGCCACATCTCTGGTATTTATTAGACTCCATTACAGCACGCTCACGGCCCGCGCAGACGTATCAAGAGCAATTGATTATCTTTAAACTGAGAGGAGCCTAATCTCTCCACAGGAAGTGCAGAGAGCGCTTTAAATATGTTCCACTTGGCTCTGTAATATTTTTCACCTTAAAATGCAATTGCTGGCTTTATTTATGGCGCCGATGGCGCGGCGCTGCGGAGGTCTTTATCTGGCTGAATTTAGACAGTTTTATTAAGACTCCTCGAGGATTTCGGTGGATTTGTCTGCTGCTAGATCATAGCATTAGCATCTTTGAGAGATTACATTCAAGCACAGCAGCAGTAAATACATGTTTATCTCATAAAGCCTTCATTTATTCGCTCTGATTCCTTCCTAGTTATCTGTGCGAGAGAAGAAGCTCTCAGTGCAGAAGAAGGCCAGAAGATTCCCTCTGTTCAGAGTCTGTGAATGTCTGTCTGCTCTCCATTGTCAGATCAACTCAATTCAGTGTAACATCTCCATTTTGTCCTTGGATCGTGTGTGTCATTTTGTTCAAAATATAAAGCATTTATTTGATCACAGATTATTAGCAAAATTTTTTTTTTAAAGTTGTAAAGAATAAAAAAAAATATATATATATATATATATATATATACTTTTTCAGTATTTATATTTCAAAATCTCGTGTTTTAGTAAATGTCTAACTTGCCATTTCTTTGTAATTATTTGTGAAATTTACTAGCAATTACTGATTGTAAGTTTATTTATTTATTTCATTAATTCATTCATTCATTTTGTGAGATTAATTAAATCCAGTTTAACATCTGCATGTTATTTTGTTTAAAATGCAAAGATGGTGGGTTTGTTGAATGTAAAACCGAAACAGCAAATATTTTTATTCATGTAAACATAATTTTTTTTAATGTATTTTTTTTTTAATCTGCTTGTTTGATCACAGATATAATATATATATATATATATATATATATTGTTTGTTTGTTTGTTTGTTTGTTTTTGTTTGTTTATTTATTTATTTATTTATTTTTTGCAAATACATTGTAAATAAGACATTATTGGAGTACACTTTACAAAAAAAATACCCATTCAGTCAAGTTTCATGGGTTTTTTTTTTGTTTGTTTGTTTTTTTTTTTTTTTTTTTTACCAATTTACTAAAGTTTGAGGTCAGTAAGATTTCTTAAATGTTTTGTGTTGTCACATGATCCTTCAGAAATCATTCTAATATGCTGATTTGCTGCTCAACAAACATTTATGATTAGTATCAATGTTGAAAACAATTGTGCTGTTGTTTGCAAAAAAAAAAAAAAAAAAAAAAAAAAGGACATATATTTGTTCAAGCAAAACATTATTTTCTGTGGTAATCGACATTATACAGTCGTATAGAAGCAGAAACTAATTTTTACCCCTCTTACAGCAAGGCCGTTCCCCGGATGTGTGTTTAATCACGTTACAGATGTGTGTATTTCACACGCGCTGCACCTGAAGCCCTTCATCCGTTTCTCTATTGCAGTGGAGGCTCATGGGAATGCTAGCATGTAAGCGCCTATGGGATTAGCCAGCCGTGTCGTCTCTCCAGCCCCATCCTGCTACTTATCTCCTATCTGCAATACAAATGAAGCACAAACTTAATTCAATTTGATGTGATATACTTGCATTTTAAAGGGAACTTTCTTCCTCGAGTGCGTTGGGCATCTGAAGAGCAGCGAGAGAGAGAGAGAGAGAGAGAGAGAGAGAGCAGCCTGCTGTGCTGGAGGAGATACGGCCGTCCCCCGGAGTCAGATCTGTATTCTCTCACTCCCCCTCCACCTCCCGCAGCTCTAAATAGGATTTGGCATGGAGTTGTGCTCCTGCATACACTGAGGAAGAGCCTCCATCTGATCTACAGGAGCAAAACCTTCATTTAGACCTTCAGCTCTTTGTTTTTGCAGAATACGCCTCTTATTCTGCTGCTCTCTGTTGTCTGCTGTTAACTCCCATGTTCACATGTTTTTCTTGTTGCTGCTGTCTATTCGGATACCAGAATAGTAATCTGGAGCAACATTGGTAAAATTTGGTAAACACACTCAAACTCTTAACAGATCCATTTCTTCCTTTTCCTGAAATGTTTTGGCAGCTAAGCTCTGCTGGCACATAAAAAAAGGTTCTTCAGTGATATCCGACTGTAAACCCTTTTTGCTTCCTTCATTTTTAAGAGTTTTTAAGTCCAAAGTATACTTCAGTTTTGACATGAACGCTTAGAGAATGCATACAGCCAAAAGCGAATTCCAACAGACAGCATGTGCAAACACAGGCGGCTGACGCATGTACACTAAAAACTTAAAGTCTTTATATATAATGCATTACAAAAATATTTTAATTGCATTAATTATGCCTTGTAATGCAGCTCATAATGCATTGTATGATCTCATGAAAAATTGTAACCACAGTTAAAATACATTATAATACTTATCTATTCATTGCTACACTTGAACGTTTCCATTAGAATAATGCATTACAACATATGACATACAAACAATTTCAGATCTGCAGATACGTTAATGCATTTTAACTGGTTACAGTTGTTTCTGAAAAGATTAAAACATACAGTACATTATGAATGCATTATATGCTTTCTAATGCATTAAATGTAAAGGTTTCAAGTAAAGTGTTTTTATTTATTCATTTTTCCCCAGTGCCTGTGCTTTTTATAAAAAAAAAAAAAAAAAAAAAAAAAAGCTAAATATCAACCTACAAAAATAAATGTGTCTGTTGCCCACCTTAAAAACACAGGTTTATTTTCCACAAGCTGAACAGGGAAATGAATAGGAAACTTGCTTCTTGCGTCAGACCAAGGCTGCATCTCATTGCTAGTTTTACTTGATCTTATTTCTGCGTTCGACACTATAAATCGGGACATACTCATAGACCGATTACAACACTATACAGATATTCAAGGGCAGGCTTTAGGATTGTTTAGATCCTGTCTGACCATTATTAATATGTCTATTTAAATGGGGAATAATCTCAATTAACCCCAGTAAAGTATGGAGTGCCACAAGGATCTGTCTTAGGTCCTCTGCTATTTTCAATATACATGTTGCCCCTTGGTAATATTATTAGAAAATACGGAATTAGTTTCCATTGTTATGCTGATGATATTCAACTACTGGATATATTTTAACAAAACCAGATACAACTTCTAAATTATCTAAGCTAACAGAGTGCATTAAAAATGTATCTCCTATTAAATTAAAACTCCTATTAAACAATGTAATCTCCTATTAAATTCAGATAAGACAGAGATTTTACTTATTGGACAAACAAACAGAACACAGAATCTCTTAGATTGCAATCTACAACTAGACGGATGTACTGTTACTTCCCCTACAGTCAAAAATGTGGGTGTTATATTAGACAGCAACTTCCCTTTGAAAATCATATTTCTCATGTTACAAAAGCAGAATTCTTCCATCTTAGAAACACTGCCAAACTACGGAACATGTTAGCTGCATTCATGAGCTCTAGACTGGACTATTGTAATGCACTACTGGGTGGTTGTCCTGCATCTTCAATAAACAAGCTACAGATGCAAATGCAGTAAGAGTCCTTACCAGGTCAAGAAAATATGATCATATTACCCCAATTTAATGGTCTCTACACTGGCTACCTTTTAAGTTCCAGATCAGTTACAAAATATAACTACTTACTTATAAAGCCCTTAATGGTTTAGCTTTTGGTTGTTGTTTTCTGTAGTTTGTTGTTGAAGTTTACAGCCTGCACACTGTACACATAACTATGCAGAAAAACCATGTATGTTGTGGGCTTAATAGTAACTTGTGTATCTTGTTCTGTACATCAGTGACTACCTATTGATTTGAAAAGTTTTCCTGATTTGAAAAGTGTGTCTACCTGTGTAGATTCCTGTAATTAGCAGTTTGACATTCATTGCGTTTGATGTTAGAAAGATGCAAATATCTCGATCCTGGAATGCGCCGCTAACAAAGGCTCTGTGTTTGGCCCATTATTTCCGGCAGCGAGGGCAGAGGAGATGTTTGTCCTGTGGGACGTGTACCAGTGTTTCCAAATCTGATCTGGGTAACAGAAAACAATGCGAACGGCCTGCTGCTTCAATACGCCGTGCTTTCTTAACTCTGTAAATATTCATGTTTCCTTTCCTTTTCTTTTGTTAATTGACACGCAGGGCTCATTATTTCGGGTTTGAATTCATTTGTGGCGAATGATCTCGAAAAGACATGACGCTCTGTGATTGTAATGATGCTCTCAGATCGCTAATAGCTGCTTCTGTGAGTCTAAGAAAAACAGTTTCAGCAGCATCATCCCTTTCATCGTAACCAAACCGAGATAAGCTTCAAAGAAAACATCCCATGCTGCTCTTCCAGCGGAGCTTTAACGTCGGAATAACAGACGCACTGGAGAAAAGACCTGTGCTGTGAAGACTCCTCTGCCCACGAATGCTTCTTTGCACTGGAGAAGTCCCTTACTGGTTTCATACAGTTCATTGGGTTTTGGAGCGTTTTCAAGCAGCAGCTCCTGAAGACAAGAGCGTTTATCTGTGGTGCAGAGTCAGGGCTCCTCGAGGGGCCGCCCGGGGCCGCCTGAGGAAACAATTCCCTTCAGTTCGCTGGCCGCAGGGCGTTCAGGGCGTTCAGGGCCACCATGCAATAGAAAAGACAAAAACCATCTCTTTTATTGATATACTTCTGCTGTTCTTCAGCATACAGACAAAGACTGACAAAATTCATTGTGTTCGGTCTCTTAATGAGGCAGTTCACCCCAAAATGAACAGTTTTTCTCACCCTTACGTCAGTTCTTTCTTCTGTGGAACACAAAGAAGATAGTTTGAGAGATGTTTTGTTTCTTTTGTAAATTCAGTAAAAGTTCACGGGATTCAATGTTATTATATTTTACTAAAATTAAAACTATAAAAAAAAAAAAACTTCTTTTATTTAATTTCTCAACATCATTAAGTTTAACTAAATGTGTTAAAATAAAAATAATAAAAATCAATTAAATTAATTCAAATGAAGACTTTTTTCTCATTTCTCTTGGGGTGAAAGAAACACAATTTTTAACGTTGAGAATCCAGAATTTAGCTTTTTTTTTAATGACTATACTGATTTCTGTTTCTGTTTTGATTTATTTATTTTTATTTGTGCCTCTATGTTTGTTTGTTTTTTGTCATTTACGTTTATGTCCATATTTTTGTTTATTTGCCTTGTTAAACGTACAGATTATATGGATGTTTTGATTTTTTGAAAACCCTGTTCATATCAAAACCTACAATAAAAATAAATAAATTAATTAATTAATTACAAATTAAAATAAAAAATAAAATAAAATATATAAATAAAATCTAATTGAAACTAATTAAAAACTACAGTAGTATATCAGTACTGAAATAACATTGACCTGGATTCTTTTTAAATTATTTTTTTATGTGTTCCGCAGAGGAAAAAAAGTCATACAAGTTTGAAATGACAACAGGATGATCAATGTGAACTACTGCTTTATGGCGTCTTTAATAGCCTCCAACAGTGTTACAGGGTTAGACGTGACGTCTGTGTTTAAAACATCTCAATTCTCCAATTATTTCATCCCATCTCTACTGTTCAGTCTCTGTGGAATATGCTTTTTGTTAATTAATAGTGGTTTAATACAATGTGTACAATAAGGTGAAGTTCAGTGAATCAGCGCTTAATTAATTAGCTACACCGTTTTAAAGCTCTTTTTCCATCTGACT
Organism: Labeo rohita; assembly: GCF_022985175.1. Classification (NCBI taxonomy): domain Eukaryota; kingdom Metazoa; phylum Chordata; class Actinopteri; order Cypriniformes; family Cyprinidae; genus Labeo; species Labeo rohita. The sequence goes on along the minus strand of NC_066884.1, from coordinate 38,333,586 downwards.
GCTCTGAATGGATTCTGCGGTGCTTTAGGACGTCTATTATAGCAGCTTCAGCTTTGTCAGGCATCATTATTTTCAAATTGGGCTTGTCGGCTCACAGGTTTGCAAAAGAAAGCCATTAAAATTCCCCATCCAGTAAGAATGATCACATCCATCTCGTGGACATGGTGTGAGATTTTAATCCAACGGGATCTTCCTGAAACTGCTGTTCAGATGGTCATCTTAGAGCGAAACTGCATGATGTCAGTTTTACTTGAAATGTAATCTCATAAGTGTCTTGTAAGTCTCATTCTGAGATGACAGTGTGTTGGGAAACGGTGTAGCTAGAAAAACAAGCAAACCTCGATTTACTGCGTTCTCCCCAGACAGAGCATCAGTGGTGTTTGTGAAACTTTACACTCCACGTCTGACGATGGTTTATACAAGTAAAGTTTTTACACCTCAAAGCAGACCGTGTGAGCAGGACCGCAGGTGAAGCGGCTCAGCGTTCGCCGCAGCGGATCGGGACGGCAGCGAGAGCCCGGCGGCGGCCGACAGCGGGCCAGAGCTCATGCAGACGGCAGCAGGGATCAGCTTCTGTTTGCATGTGTTTGCAAGGGAAAACAGGCACAATACGAGCTCCCTGAGCCACTAGGCTCCTGTCACCTCTGGATTTCATTGTCAGCATCCAGCGAGAGGGAATTTTGGCTCGGCCTCTCATGTAATGCTCCCTGGACAAGCGACTGGGCATGTGATCCACCAAATCCCAAAACACTGCTGGTCTTGATCTGGACTCGCCTTGCCGCTGTGTTTTTCAGTGTGCTGGGCAGATTCACTCTTGCATACAGTAGTAGTCCATCTTCAGCTTTAAAGTTGTGGAATGTCTGCACCATTAGTGACTGAACTGAATGTAATAACAATGAATTTCTTGAACAGATAGTCCCACACCAAACTAAAACTGGCTGTGCAGCAGATCAATGTTTAAAGTGCTACAGGGAGCATTGTACTTTTCAGCAGAATCAGCGTAAATGATCACTAGTTGTTTTTAGCATATCAAACTGGATTAGGAGAAAGTATTTTAACAAAATAAAATCAGTGTTGTTATCAGTAACTAAAAACTATTAAAAATGACTACAATTAAATTAAAATAAAGCAACAAGCCCCAAGAAGCTCTTAGCTGTTATAAATTCACTGTAAACCACGGCTTCACGGGGCTTATTGCTTTTATAAAACGGTTATTCCATATGTAGTAAGGTTTTACAAAATAAAACAGAGCAAATAAAGTCTAATGATATTAATAAAAACATTATTCTTCTGCCAAACAATGTAGTTCCTCACAAACGGTTGTGGCTGCAACAAAGTGGTTGCCGAGCAACACACAGACGTAAACAAAGGTGTGTTTGTAGAGTAATGTACAACAGCTTCGAACCAACCAATCAGAACCAAGGGCTGGAACTATCCAATTAAATACAGTTAAATACAATTAAATTACAGTTTAAAAAGCTCAAATCAAATATAACTAGAACATAAACTGAAACAAGTTGAAGTACTGTAGTTTAGTCAGTAAAATGACTAAACATAAAACTAAAATAAAAAATAAAGCTATGAAGAAACATAAAAAAGACTATTAACAAAATAAATAAATAAAAGATAAAAAATTGCTAAAAAATATAATCCCCCTCAGTTCATTCAAGATGCAGATACGTTTGTTTGTTCATCAGATTTAGAGAAATGTATCGTTCCATCACTGTCTCACCAATGGATCCTCTGCAGTGAATGGGTGCCGTCAGAGTCCAAACATCTGATAAAAACATCCCAATAATCCACAAGTAATCCACACCACTCTAGTCCATCAGTTAACGTCTTGAGAAGACAAAAGCTGTGTATTTGTAAGAAACAAATCCATCAATAAGATGTTTTTAACTAAAATACGAGTCAATAATCCATTATAAGGCTTCCTCTAGTGATCAAGTCCATCTCCTGTTGTCTCTCACATCAAAATCCAGCCTCATATTTGTTTAGAGCTGTTTTTTTCTCTTATAAACGGTGCTTGATCTGTGCAGATTTCTCTCCTGATTCAGACCAGACCACTTTTTCACTGGAGGAAGCATTTATATTTTAGTTAAAAACATCTTAATGATGGATTTGTGTCAGCTTTTGTCTTCTCAAGATGTTAACTGATGGACTGGAGTGGTGTGGATTACTTGTGGATTATTGTGATGTTTTTATCAGCTGTTTGGACTCTCATTCTGACGGCACCCATTCACACCAGAGCGTCCACTGGTGAGATAGTGATAGAATGCTACATTTCTACAAATCCGATGAAGAAACAAACTCATCTACATCTTGGATGGTTATAGGGAGAAGACAATTTCAGCACATGTTCATTTTTAGGTGAACTATTCCTTTGCTCAGTATTATTGTACACAAAACAGAATTCTGCGTCACATATGAACAGAACATGTCAACCCAAAGAACATGCCTTTGTATGTCATCAGAAGAATACAGTGTGTGTGTGTTGGCAGATGTTGATGATGTGTGTGTGTGTGTGTGTTGGTGTGGCACTACGGTGCAGTCACGAGCGATAACCCCACCCTCGGAGCCCCTGGGACGAGGACTGAGGCTCACCGTCTGGAACGGAGTGTGTCCTGGGCATGTGTGTACACTACAACCGCAAAATTGATTTGGACAGCTGCTCGACAGAGCCACATGTGTCCCAGGTTAACTTTACAGAGGCCGATGTCAATCCAAACTCACACAGGGACAGAAAGCTCCTAACAGATAAAGTACACTTCAGTTCAGCACACGCACCGGCTGCATTATGCATGTTTCTGTGATATTGTTAACTTCTTATGAATGTCTTACCTGTATCCTAAACACAATGACAGTAGATGCATTTGAACTCTAAAACGCACCACTGATACAGGAACAGTTCAGACAGAAATGAAAAATGTCACTGTTAACTAAACTGAATGCACACTTGTAGTGTACTTGAAATTTTATTTTTAAAGAACTGGCCACTTTAGTGCACCAGAACAGAGTTTTAGTGCACTTTAGTGTTTTTGAGACATTAAAACAATTGTTTTTAAATCAATGATCTATTGTCATGCTTTAAAGAAGTACACTTATGGTGATGTGTTGACTAACATACTAAAGCATGCTATTACATTTAAAGTTAATATATTTTAAATGTACTGAAGTACAGATTTATCATTGCCAGTGTTGGTTGCATGTAACAGAATTACGTAATTTAATTACAAAATAAATGTAATTGTAATAAGTTACAGTTACTGAAAAAAAATGTGTAATTAAATTGCAGTTACTTTTGCAAATGTTAATGATTACAAAGGGGGTTACTTCTGAATTTTTTCACACACCCACATACAGACTTAATTGACTTCTTTCATAAATTGCATTGACTGCTATAAAATCAGACACCAATGTTTCAGGAGTTTAAAAAAACAGAATAGGCACATGCTTATTCGATAACTGTTTTATGTTCTATTTGGGTTTATGCATATACTTTATTTTTTAAGATTAATTGTGTTTTTCCAAGGCATTTTTAGATGGCAGTGTCTCCTGTCATAACTATGCAAACATTTGATTTAAAAACCAGTATCATAGCTATTAAACTATTTCTTGTTATGATTTCAAATCTGTATTTAACCTCAGAAAGATCTCAAAGTAAATAAGAGGTGTTAAGTCTGAATTTGTAGCGTCTGTGCTTTAAATTAAGTTATTACACGACTCTGTGGAATGCTGGATTCTGATTGGCCAGTCGTGACATTCCAAGGTATGTTATTCCCCAATAACAACTGGTAAAAGCCAATAACTCAGACTCATCTGGGCAATTTAAGTCAGCGCTATACACTTGATAGTTTTTCTTGGTGGAAGCTTTGCGTTTGGTTAGCTAATAAAATATTAAATGTCAATTTAATATTATGTGTACAATTTCTTAATTCTGTCTCCCTGGTATCGTGGACTCGCTCTGCTGTTTCATACAAACGCAGCTGCTCCCATTTTGTTTTGTACACTGTAATGGATTATAAGAGAACTAACAAACCAGTACTGTAAGTACTAGTACTTAATTATTTATGTGGTGAAATGTTGTGTAATAAAAGTGGCGTGACTGCACTGTACCCCTTAAATGTCTGTCTGGTTTGAACTTGCCACTTGCTAGAAACTGATTTCTTCATGGAAGTTTTGCGTTCAAATATTTCAACTCAGATCAGTGTTTCGTGTCTAATTATTTACTTTTGTGGCCATCAGTTGTGTAATAAGTGGGATAATGTACGTCCAGTCAGTTGTTATTGCAAAAGATGTATATTATCCCTTACTTATTATAATCTTAATTCAAGCGATAAAGTCTGACAGTGTTGAGTGCTACTATGATGTTACTTTACTTTTGACTGAAAAGTTACACTACTTATTACATTTTAAATCAAGTAACTTGTAATCTGTAACCTATTACATTTCTAAAGTAACCTTCCCAACACTGATCATTGCAAATGTGTAATTACAAATATATTGAAATACATGACATACAAATTTTAGTAGAAGGGGCATGAAAGTTTAATAACATGGGGAGAGCCAGTAGTTTCTTCAGTCTGTCTTTGCTAACTCACTGTTTTCTGCTCTTGTGTCTGGTTGTCTGGTGTCAGTATGAGGTGAGACTGGCTCACCCAGGAAAGGTGATATAATGTGGGCTTTTCAGCTCGTGATATGCAGTCCGTCGCCCACAGCGAGCGTTGGGTTCCACATGCTCTCATGTTAACCGCCTCATGTTTACAGTGCCATCGGATCGGACGGGCCCGGGAAAGCAGACATATTCGTTACAAACAACTGCGCCTGTTTTTAACACCCGCTCAGAGATAGCGGACAAGATAACAGGCCGGGTGAGGAAGCCGCACACTTGTCTGGCTAATTATAACATTTAGAAGGACAAAAGAGGATTGGGCGCTCAGGTGGAGGCCATGAACCTGCACGCTTTTATAATAGTGCATTCAAAAAAGGGGAAAATAATACGACTGATGAAATTTAACCACCATTTCTCTTAAGATTTTAAGATGTTTAGAATTTGTAATAAATATTGTGACCATAAAGAATCAAACATGCATCTGCTGCATTGCATATTAGCTCTTTTCGCAGTGCATTTTGCCTGTGCATTCACATAAACATGAATAATGTTCAGAATCAGTGCTGTTTAATAAGTGGCAGCATAATAAGGGTGCTGTTATCTGAATAACTCAACGTGCTTATATTGAAACGCAGTGATGCAGAAGAGCAGTGACGATTGCATTCAAACACGAGCGTCTTTACTCGACACAACAGACTGTATTTTTGCATATCTCAGTGTGTTTGGCCGGATCCTGAGATGCTCATCTGCGTCCTTAATCAAGTTGACAGCTTTAGCCCTCTCATGAAGAGATAACATTTATTCTAGACGTAAGCCGTACGTACGGGCGAGAAGGGAGTTTGCGGCACGCTCAACACCTTGTAATCACTGCTGTCTGGGTTTAAGTGTGCTTCAGGATCTATTGACTCCATCTTCAGTCAATAAATTATGCCCAGGTCGGGCCGACTGCGAAGATGAGCGCCGAATGCGTACGTGACGGACTTCGCCCGCATCTGTGCCGCTGATGCTTTTGCAGAAGTCTGACTTTGTTTGTTCTGTGAAAGACAGACAGGAAGGAAGAACTTCATTATGCATTTTCATGAAAATAAAAATGTACTGTATTAACAGCCGCAGGAGCACGAGCACGAGCACGGACCATCAGGTCTGATTTCAGAAGCCAGGCAGGGTTTGGCTCTGGTAGCCTTAGCAGATAGGGAAAAAAAACTATGGAAAAATCATTCCAACATTAGGAACTTATACGCACCTCAGGACAAAAGCATACATTAATTGTTCCTTTCAGCCTACAAAAAACTGCTTGAAAATCTCTTGATGTGCTACATTATTACCAAATATTGGATTCAATGTTTTTATAAACTTGTTTTCTTTCAGTTAGCGCAGGTTTTGCATTTCTTTTTGGAACTGATTGATCCAGGTCTCAATGATCTGATCTTATGTACTTATGTTTTGAGTAAAAATGGCCAAAATTATTATTAGTAGTATTTTATTTTATTTTATTTTATTTTATTTTATTTTATTTTATTTTATTTTATTCAGAAACTTTTAAAGGGCAGTCACAAACAAATAATTAAATAAAATACACATTACATTTTTTTAAATTCTTTACCAGATTAGGTCAAGAATAAAACAAACAAATAAACAAATAAAAATAAATAAATGGTATTTTTGTCTTTTTTTCTATTACAACTATCTAAAAATGCTTAAAGAAACATTTACTTGAGTAGAACAGAAGCATATAATATTAAATCTCATTTTCTGAAGAAAAGGAAAGAAAGAAAGAGAGAGAGAGAGTTAGAGAGAGAAAGAAAGAAAGAAAGAAAAAGAAAGAAAGAAAGAAAGAAAGAAAGAAAGAAAGAAAGAAAGAAAGAAAGAAAGAAAGAAAGAAAGAAAAAGAAAGAAAAGAAGAAAAAACAAAGAAAGAAAAATCTGCTGGTTGGGTCAAAAAATAAACTTAATTCAAAGAGTTTATTTTTCTGACCATTGGTGATTTTTTTTTTTTTTTTTACTGTTATTTTAAGCATAAACTCAGTTAATTTTTATACATGTCTCAGAAAACAAGACTTAATATCTTATATTATTTTGCTTCTTAAGTAAATGTGTTTTGATGTAAGAATGTTTAGATATTTTTACTGGTAAACAAGACAAAAATACGTTGTTGTTTTTGTTTTTTGTTTTTTTTCTTTCAGTGTAGGAACTGCAGGACGAGGCTGATTTGACTATTTTAATGAAGTAAGACATTTCTCTTTGCATTAGAGAACAGAGGTGTATGTTAATGGCATTATAGTTCCTGTATATTGGCATTTGTTGGTCTGGTTTTGTTATTATAATAACATTATGAAAAGGCAGGGTTTTTCCCCAGCAATATGCTAATATTTATGTTGGCCTCAAATTTGCCTTTGTTTACCCAAGAGTTACTGTGTGTCGATACGCTTGTTAAAACTCACAGCTAACACTGCTCTGTAGACATGATTTTATCAATTCATTTGTGCTCCAAACGAGGCCCTTATGAGTACATATACAGTCTTTGAGTGTAAATAATGAATGTTGCTGAGTGTTTAAGTATCGGTTCCACCGGTTTATTTTTGTCTGTTTGAAGAAAATAAAAGATTTACTAATATTAGCGTTTGGTTTCACAGAATAGTTCATGCGTAAAGATAACTAAGCAGTTAACATCAGCCTTCTGGGAGAGACTGTTTAGTGTATTTACTAAGTTGGTAAATTTGCCACGTGTGAACTGTTTGTGCATCAGTCATGTTAAGGAAACGACTTTATCAGTCACAAAGCAACACTCTGGCATCATGGAAAACAGATTTGCACGAGCAAAAGCCACTTATGTTTCCAATTGTAAACGGTCACGTCCTGCAATCATTGCCCTGTTCTTCTTCACTCCTACTGTCTTCGTTCAGTGATGGCGGTCGTGCTGAGCGAACAGCCGGCCCGGGCCGCCGTCACTGATTGGATGAACTGTGAGGATTAATGGACATTTATATTTCATTAAATCCGTCGCTCGGCGGAGAATAATGTATCATTCAGCGATATTGAAACATATGTCAAGCCTATCCTCTTACCCATAATTCAGTTAGACTCAAATGTGATGATCAAGTGTTATTACGGGCCAATATATCATCTCGCGCGGGCCGGCGGCGTCTCTGTGTTTATCCGCTGAGCTGAAGCGTTTGCGTCTGCTGAAGGAGCTCATTACCACCTGAGTTAACTCAGGTGAAGGACGGAGCTGTGAAGTCCACACGCTCTGGTTACCTGAAACATCGACGCTATAACAGTCCCTTAATATTGATTAACTTGATCAGGTCATGAAGGACAGGTTAGATCTATACCTTAAAGATGCAAATACAGAATTCAAATAGATTTATAAAAATGTGCTTAAAAACAGCACTGTAAAAAGAAACAATTAAAAAAAAAAAGTTGTTTCAACTTAAAAAAGTAAGTGTGCATGCTTCCTTGGAATTTTAAGTTTACTCAACACTTACTTTTTTAAGTTGAAACAACTCTTTTTTTTATAGTGAGAGTTGAATTATGTCAAAGCAACGGTAGAAATTGTTAAATGGATCATAAGGGATGTGTGTTTTACATTATACTTTGATTTGTGCATTAGCTTAGGTTATGAATTTGTACATTTCACATGTCTGAATATCACTGCATTAAAGGCACAAAATCAAAGCGAGTGTCTTTTCATTGCTTCCATGTTGTGTTCAAATCAGCTGGTGTTTCAGTGATTTTTTGTATACTTATGAACTGTAAAGAATCACATTAATTACCTATATCATACACACAATACTGATGGTTTTCATTTTCAACACTACATATGTTGGTTTAGCATAACAAAGCCAAGAAATGTTTAAATAAATGAATGAATGAATAAAAGAAATACGCTTTTTTTTTTCATTTCTTGAAATAAATATTTACTAAAATAAATCAAATCAAATCAACCAATCAATCAGTTGGTTGTCAAAGCAAAATTTCTCAGTTTTATTTATTTTAATTGTAACAGGTCAGTTTAAGGACCAATTCTCACTATTAACTAGTTGCTTATTAACACGCTCATTACTAATATATTGGTTGTTTATTAGTACTTGTAAAGCACATATGAATTTTAGAATATTTTTATTTTAGATCCCTAAACCTAAAATCCCATACCTAAATTTAAAAACTACTTAAATATTAATATGCAGCAAATTAGGAGTTTGAGGTCAAATTTGTAGTTAATAGTTAGTTAAAAGTAAGGAAGTAAGTATAAATAAATAAATATTTTTAAAAAATAATAATTTAAAATGTAGTAAAACTGAAAAAAAGACAACAAAATTACTAAAACTTCAATATACAAAATATAAATAAATATTTCCATAAATATCAATATTGCATAAAATATAGATCCTTAAACTCCATACGCAAATGTAACTACCTATTAACAAGCAGCAAATGAGGGCTTTGAAGATGGAGTCCTAATTATATATATATATATATATATATATATGCATTAAAAACTATACAATTATATCACTGATATTATAATAATGTTGTGTCTGTTAGATGTTCTGCAGTTTTATTTATTTCTTTAATACCGCATCAGATCAGGTGACATTTGTGTCAGTGACATTAATTCATCTGTAGTGTCCAAATACAGCAGTTTTGAAATATTATTCTGTGTCTCGTATGACCTCTGCTCAATATTCACCGCTGCCTATGACACTTCTCACGGAGGGCGAATGAGATGCTGCGGCTAAAGAGAGCTGGGTTTTGGGACAATGGGCCCCAGACAAGGCTCAGGCCGGCCTGTGACAGGCAGTCAGTCTGCTGTCAGCTTGTGTTCAGTCTGTCACACTACACTCACCTCCTGCTGTTTCCAGTAATCAATACAGGCCTGAAATCAGCAGCGCTCTCCACCTCCCACACTAGCTGTTTTGTCCTGCTATCAATAATAAATTTGGTTCCCCCTTTCCAGTCCACACTCGGCCGACTCCACGCGCTCCTTTTTGCCAAACACACACTCGCTCGCACAACATGGAGTCTAACATTTCTATTGCATTTGCTAATCATTAATCAATAATTCAGGGCGGCTCTCTGGTGGTGAAGAGTCTGCGCTTCCTGGAACATATGGCAGAAGGGCAGGCGACTCGGGTTACGGCCTCATCTTATCACAAAACGCAGCCAGGGAAAACAAGATGTTTCAAGTTGTGTTTCTTGCGTTTGTCTCTGCTGTTTTTTCAAGAGCTGACTTTTGTTCCTCGGCTTGTTAACGTAAATGACCGCGTGACTCCGGCCGACAAAACAGCCAGTCGTAATTTGTAACGTTCGTCGACGTGATGTTTATCACACGAGACGCTTTTCATTTTCTGCTCATATTCTGTGCTTTTCTACACCCTTAAAAAAAAAAGGTTCCAAGAGACATTGGGTTCCCCAAAAACATTCATTCACTTCTTAAAAGAACCATTAATTCTATAAGCTGAAGGACCTTCTCACATGGTTGTTAAAGGTTCTTCATGCAACTGTCAATGCCAACAAAGGCTTATTTTTTTTTTCTTTCCAGTGGTTCCATTGAAGATCCATTTATGATTCCCCAAAGAAACGAAGTATGTATGTTCAAATAATTTTAAGAACCTTCTTACATAGATTTGAAAGGTTTGTCATGCAACCATTAATGCCAATAAAATATTACTTTACTTTACTTTTTACTTTGCTTTGCTTTGCTTTGCTTTGCTTTACTTTACTTTACTTTACTTTACTTTACTTTACTTTACTTTACTTTACTTTACTTTACTTTGTTTTGTTTTACTGTTTGTTTATTTATTTATTTTTTGCAGTGATGTCATAGAAGATCCAATTTTGGTTCCCTAAAGAAACTTTCACTTTTTTTTGTCTTTGCAGTGGTTCCACTGAAGATCCATTTATGATTCCCCAAAGAAATGTCAGAGATGAGTTCTTATAACAACCATTTTTCTTAGTGTGAAGTACGTTTAAATAATTTTAAGAACCTTCTTTTTTAAACGTTTTTCATGCAACTATTAATGCCAATAAAACTTTACTTTGCTTTGCTTTATTTTTATTTTATTTTATTTTTTATTTTATTTTGTTTTATTTTATTTTATTTTATTTTATTTTGTTTATTTATTTATTTATTTATTTATTTATTTATTTAGTTTTTGCAGTGGTGCAATAGAAGGTCCGTTTTTGGTTCCCCAAAGAAACTTTCACTTTTTTTTCTTTCCAGTGGTTCCATTGAAGATCCATTTACGATTCCAAAAAGAAATGGTTAGTGATCAGTTCTTATAAGAACCATTGTTTTTTTCTTAGTGTGAAACACTAAGAATCTTAATTAATATATTTATTAATATAATAATAATATAAATAATTGTATTAAATTATAATTATTTATATTATTATAATTATTAATTACTTATTTAATATAATCTTCTTACCTAGATTTCTTACATAGATTTTAAAGGTTCTTCATGTAAACATTAATGCATTTTTTCCTAATGAGTGTGAAGAAGGTGTGAATAATCTTAAAAACCCTCTTACATGGATTTTAAAGGTTCTAATGCAACCATTAATGCCAATAAAGGACCTTTTTATTTACTTATTTATTTAGATTTTGTCTTTGACCCTTTTGCAGTCATAATAAGTGTTCCTTAAAATAATTGACTTTCATGCTATTGCTCGTTTACCACTCATATTTTGCCAGATGTAATTTTCTACACTCTTAAAAGCAAAAATTGCTTAGGGGTTTTGCAGTGATTCCACAGAAGAACCGTTCAGTGATCAGATCTTTCAAAAACAGATGAATCCCACACACCGCAATAACCAAATCATATTTTAATGCAGCGGTTTGGTCATGTGACCTTCATCAGGCATGTTTCCCGTTTGTTGCCTTTTAATGGCAATGCCTGAGGACGGTCACATGACCGAAACACTGCATTAAAGCTGTAGCCGTGTGTGGGATTCATCTAAAACTCATCTACTTAAAACAACCTTTTTTTGTTTTGTTTTGTTTTTTCTTAATCTAAAGATAATTTTTCCACTATAAAGAATGGAAAGGTCAAAGGTTCTTCATGAAACCATCAATACCTTTATTTTCTAAAGTTTATGTTTATGTGGGAAATCACTAAGTGCTTAATTTTTATGTTATCGCTCATTTCCACAGTCGCCCGGCGTCTCATTTTTCATCCTAATGTCTTTGGGTATGGCGGCATAACTCATTTGGGGGGTCTGGCGGAGCGGATCATCTCGTGCACTTGTAGCGCGTCCCGCCCGTCCCGCCTGCGGTCTGGAGGTGAGGATGACCAGCGCGCAGCGGCCTGGGGTTTTGGCTGGGAAAGCTTTACATATGGACGCCTCTGTGGGCATCCATCCCTGGTGAAGGATGGCAGCTCTCACACTCACCCGTGACCCGCTGGGCCGCTGATAAATCGAGGATGCCACCGTAACACTCGCACTACCAGCCCCGCTCTCGCTCCCAGGGCAAGCTTTTGTTGTCCCAAAAAACAGATGCGCAGTATTTCACTGTTAGATGATGAGAGAAGACGTCCCACACGTTCTGACCGCTGCATTTCTGCAATGTTTGCGTGACCTTTGCAGTTGCTCCTGATTACTGGACTTTTACAGAAATTGTCATTTGTTTGCCAGGTATAAATCTGAAATAAAGAATTTAAATGATCATTAGTCATGCACAGATGTCTCTGTTAAACCTTTGTGTTTGTGAGCTAACACAAACACTCACAAACACTCACAGAGAAGAAATTGTAAAGGGTACAAAACCTGAAAATATATGATATTCAGGGTTAGAAGTTACAGTGTAAACAATTTCTAATATACACTGACGTTCAAGGGTTTAGGGTCAGTAAGATTTGTAATGTTTTGAAGGTTTTATGCTCATCAAGGTGGCATTTATTTGGTCAAAAAATGCAGAAACAAACTGTAATATTATGAAATAATATTGAGGTATAAAATAACGTTTTTCTATTTGAATATATTTTAAAATGTAATTAATTCTTTAAGGAATAAAAAAGTTAAATGTTTTGTAACAATATACACTACCATTCAAAATTTTGGAGTCCTGAATTTTTTCTTTCTTTTTTTGAAGTAAATTAATATTTTTACTCAGCAAGGATGTGTTATTGATTTAAAAAAGTGATATTAAAGACTTAGATTGTTACATAGTTGTTTGAATATGATATCATATTTTATTTTTTTATTCATCGAAGAATTCAGAAAAGAGTATCACAGGTTCCAAAAACAAATAAATAAATAAATATTAAGTCACAAATGATTTCTGAAGGAGTAACCGAAGAGTAATGATGCATGGAACATTCAGCATTGCATCACAGGAATAAATACAAATTTTGAAGTATATTAAAATAGAAAACAGTTTTTTAAAATTGCAATAATATTCTACAATATTACTGTGTTTTCTGTATTTTTGATTAAATAAATACAGCCATGGTGAGCATAAAAGTCTTCTTTAAAAATAAATAAACAAATAAATTAATTTAAAAAAACTAAATCTTAGTGATCCCAAACCTTTGAACGGCATGATTTCCTAACCGTGGCAATTGAGATGCTAAAAGCTATATAAATTAGAGGAAAGGCAGGTGTCTTTGTACACTCTAAAATGTTTGTAGTGTGACAGAAACACTTAAGAGACTCATCATATCATCTCTTTCTTCACATTTACACTACTGTTTGTGTTTGGTGTTGGTAAGATTTCCAGTTACAGTTAAGACTGTAAAAATGTGAAATATTATTACAGTTTAAAACAGCCATTTTCTATGTGAATATCTGTTAAACTGTAATTGATTGCTGTGATCAAAGCTGCATTTTCAGCATCATTACTCCAGTCTTCAGCATCACATGATCCTTCAGAAATCATTCTGATATGCTGATTTGCTGCTCAACAAACATTTGTATAATCAGCAATGTAAAAACAGTTGTGCTGCACAACTGTGATACATTTTATTTTTAGGATTCTTTGGTGAATCTAAAGAGCAGCACTGATTTGAAATAGAAATTGTAACATTCAGTAACATTAGATCTTTTGTAACGTTATAAATGACTTTACTGTCATGTTTCATCAGTTTCATGCATCCTTAATGAATAAAAGTAATATTTTCTTTCAAGTAGCGTACATATGTATTTTAAATACAGTTATTATTAGTCTGTTTAATGTAATGAGCGACTGATTCCACACCTCCCAAGTCACATTTCAGTAGCAGTGCTAAAATCAGCCGGAGGGTTGATTGGAAAAAGCACGTACAACACCAAATCCCCAGTTATTTTATTTATTTATTTTCCTTTCTTCTGCAGCTCTTCACTGGCTAATTCTAATGAAGAGGCCTCCGATGACTTCATTTGCGATGGAGTTAATTGGTTTTGCTGCTTCCTGCTGGAGCGAGTGTGTGTTTGGGCGGCGAGTGGCTGGGCGTCTCTGTCGCCCCGTTAGCTCACACTTTAATTAGATCTGGCAGCCACCTCATAATGATAAATGCTGCAGAGATGAATGGAAATGCAAATGCAGTTGAAGTAGCCCCCGCCATCACGGCCCGCCATCATTAACACTTTCCTGCTGTCAAATCTATCATTGTCACGCGAGGGAGGGGAAGGGCTGTCCCGCCGCAGCGCGCTGGGGTACGCGGAGTTAAAAGTCAGAGAGGAGGATGGGAGGAGAGATCGCAACTCCAACACTTCTCCTCGAACTCACAGACTCTCCAGAATCCACTTCAGTAAATCTGTGCAGCTCTACACCACACAACACAGAACCACAGTTTGCTTCTGTGCTACACATACTGGCATTAACTGATGTTCAGAACAGGTGTGATGAGCGCTTTTTGCTGTCTTGTTTTTGAGTAAACATCAGAATAACTTAAGAGTAATATTTCCAGATGAACACTTACTGGACTGAAGCAGCCTGGCTTTACTTGATTTTCCATGAATCGTTTTTAAGACTCAAATCTGATCATCAGGAAGTTTTGAGGAACATTTGTTTCCAGAAGCTTTACTTTTACTGTTCCTCAGTGGAGGAATGATCTTCCCAAGCCTCCAAAACATCTCACGTCTTTTGAGGAACATCTTATTTGTTCATCTCTCAATCATCATTGGATTGCATTGCATTATATGTTTGGATCATATCAATCTCATCTTACTAAGACATTATTGGAGATCTAGAGTGATATTTACATCATTTTATGTCAGTATCTGCTGTTATAAAGATCTCATTGATTTACATTACAAGCAGCAGAATTTCATTCTATAAACATCAGCATTTGCACCAAAATGCACGTTTTTGCTCAGTTTGAGTCTCTGAATAAAATAGAGCTGTTTTTCCCTCCATATTCTCACTATATGAGCCATGAAAACCTGATGCATCAAGTATGAACCACAACATAAAACACATATGCAAGCTTCCATTATTTTATCTGTCAAGTTCTGTAGGGTTAAGCAGAAGCTTTATTACAAATTAGTGTTATTTTTAGTATCATTTAGATAATATTACTGTTTTTGTTCATATTTTGATTTAAATTTGAATTGGATAGAAGTTTTAGTCAATTTGTTGTGCGTTTTACTTTTATTAGTTTTTGTTGTTTTAATATGTCTATATAATTATTATTCATTTTTATATCAGTTATCTTAGAATGCACTTTCATTGTGCAGAAATACTACTGAAGTCCACCTAAAGATAGACTGAAGTACACTTCCCTCCAAAAGTTTGGAAACGCCCTAGAAAAGTGGGGTTTTGGACACTATTGGCATGAATCCTTTTTAATTTGTGATCATTTTGCACTGATAAGGGACAACACAAACCACAAAAACATATTTTATTACATAAACAGTTCATACATAGAAAAACATTTTCGATTAATCAAAATATCCAGCATTATTGCAAGTATACTTTAGGTAAACTTTAAATATATTGCATTTAAAGGCCGATATTATTCAAAGATCATACAATCCTCATTAATAGTGACATTAAAACACATGTTAGGCTTAATATTAGAGAAATATGAATTGTGCACAAGTAGTACTCCAAAAAAGTTCATGTCTAATTATTATATATTTAAGATATTTCATAACTTAATGTACATTAGGTTAAACTGAATTAAAATGTGAAATGCTGGAAAACGAAATAGCTTTGCAAAAAATAATGTGAATGTGAAAATAAAATGTGAAATAATTTTATATTTTATCAGATTTTACTTTAATTAATGTTTTATTTTATTTTATATTATTTTACCTTATTATTATTTGTTTACGGTTTTAGTTTTAGTTTCACTTTAAAAACCCTGAATTAAAAGCTTTTTAATATGACTATAATTCAGCCACCTCCACTCAATGACTGCATAAATAATACAAATCCTAAAAAATGCCGATATTGCGAGTGAATCGATCACTTATGTGTGTTTATCGTGGTCTGCAGGAGGCATGGTGGAAGAGCTGGATGCTGCTGATATTCGAGTAGTTTTGTGCGTCTGATAAAACGCCTCCACTCATGGACGACACGTTTCGCCTCATTGCGGAGCTGCAACAGTGACACCTTAGAGCCGCACTCATGTGTTCAACATGCAGGACCTGCTTTAGCTGCATGAGGTGGAGTCTTTGATTACACACATTCTCTCTGTGTGTGTGTGTGTGTGCATAAGATAGTAAAATGGATTGTTTAAGTTGTGGGTGTGCACGTGCGTATGTTTCTGTTAATGAAATATTGCATGACTTATATTATGCATACATATGCTGTATTTATACAACCACTGTGCATATACAGACAATGCATGCTTTTGCATGTGTGAGTGTGTGCACGTAGACACAGGTATTAAATTATAGCTTACGTGAGTGCACATGTGTGTGTGTGTGTGGCATCTCCTCTCGTTGCCTGCATTAACTATAACCTTGCCAGTGTTGTCCTACAGGCCACGTTAGGCAGCAGCCACAACAACAAGGGCAACTGTCACACTCCATGGCTCCTCTTCTTTTTTTCCCCGCTAAATTATTTACAGCTCAGTGTCGGACAAAGCTGCCCTGGCTCTACTGTCGCGTAAAAGAAACCGCTGACAGATTCAGAATGCTCTTCTTTTTTACCCTCACAATGCAATTAAACATTTGTCAAAGTCAAAGGAACTTGTTAGACAAACAGCAGTATTGTGAATGATTCTCTCTGTGTGAGATGTGCTTAGTGACGGATAGTTGAGATTTGATGCAAAGACGCTGGCTCAATATTACAGTGATCATATAGTGAAGCGCATGCATTCATTTAGTACTGCTGCTTTACCTTGCAGTTGCTTATAGATTTAATCACTGTTTGAGAATTATCACTGAGCAAAACGGTTTCCTTCAGATAATTGGATAATGTGTGTGTGTGTGTGTGTGCATGCACCTCAGAGGACATTTCACTCATTGCAAGGTGAACACAGGGCCATATGATCCCTCTTACACGTGCTGTGTCCACATTAGCAATGCAGAATATTAAACATGACATTAAATGGGTCGAAACTACTGTGCAGTACACTTCACGCCTTTATCTACACTTTATCTATTATATATTTATGCCTTTAGTACACTTTATCTATTATCTTCATGTAGAAAATAAAATATTAAACTGACCATTTAAAAATATCCAAAACATATTAATTGTCTTTTATTTTCACAATATCACAACAAAGTTAATATTTACTACTTCTATTCAGAAATATTTTATATAGTTTTATATAGTACCTAGTGAAAAATAAATATACTAAAATGTATTTAAAATGTCATGCAAAGTATACTATAAATACATTTACATATTATGTACTTAATAAAAAAATACCCCGCAATTGTACTTTTAGTATACTGAACTGGTGTACCTGAAGTCTGCTAAGTTGGAACAACTAATTTTGTACTTAATGCACTTTAATTGTGTGTAAGTAGTGCTGAAGTCCAACTAAAGATATACTGAAGTACATTTGATTGTGCTAAAGTGGAACTATTGCAAGTTTACTTTAGATACACTTTAAATATTTTGCATTTAAAGGCCGATATCATTTAAAGATCATACAATCCTCATCAATAGTGACATTAAAACTTATTTTAGGTGTAATATTAAGAAATGTGCATTGCGCACAAGTAGTACTCCAAATAAAGTTTAATTACGATTTTTATATCAGTAAGTCTTGAGCGATATGTCAGTAAATATGTTAATAGACTTGAACTATACTTAGTATAAAATAAATGCATTTTAAATCTTTCTTTCTTTCTTTTTTTCTTAGGTTTCTTAATTTTTGTCTTTCTCTAATAGAAATGTTACCAAAAAATACATATCAATAAAAATGTTGTAAAACGTTAAGTCAGTTTCTTAATGACATAAGCCCAGTGCTATTTGGCATTTTAAGTAAGTAAGTAAATAAATAAATAGTAATTTTAATTTAAAATATATAGACTTAATACTAAAATTAAAATAGAAAAAGGTTTTAGTTTAAGTTTATAAATACAATAACCCTGCATCAGCCAACAGGAAGTGACATCATTTTGGAAGGAAAACAGCAGCACAAACATCAGTATTATCTCAGAAGTTTTTGGTTGACGGCAAAAGTATTTACGACCCAAAATGTAGTAACAAAAATATAAGAAATATGTTTCAGTCAAAAAAAAAAAAAGAATTACACGGAGGGGAAATTTTTTTTCGAATTTTTTAATAGATAAGATTAACTGGAAAAAAGCATGGCTCCTACCTTATAAATGTTGTGTACCCAACAAAGTTAAAGAATTACATTGAAAAATTTTGCATAATATATACCCCACTAATGAGATTACATCCAAATTTGGTAATGCTCACTTGAACTGTAATTTTTGTAATTTCAATACTGAGTCAAATCTTTTTTTTCAGATGCCCCCTTGTTAAAGAATTTTGAATTGACTTCCTTGCTTCAAAATCCAGTTTAATCATTGATTTCATTATGTGTGGTATATTCTGTTATTTGTCTCACTGTAAACATAACATAAAATATATAGGAAATGTATTTATTTTATTGGCAAAATATTATATTCATAAATGTAAATTTTCTTCAACATTACCAAAATTACATAATTTTCTTTGTGACTTTAACTACCTTATTTCAACACTTAAAAACATTAACAACAACAAAAGTGTCACATTTTGTAATGATTTGATGATTGTTATGTAATCTGATCTACTACCTCTGTTCCTCTTGATATATTTTCATCCATTGTTGTATTGATCTGTATCTGGTTTATTCTTGCAAGAAATAAAAAAAAAAAAAAAAACAGTAGTATTATCAATAGATCTTCTGAATTCTGGGATGTTTCCTGGTGTAAGTTGTTTGTAGCTCTGCATTCATCCTGTTTGAACAAATGGCTCAAATCGGTTTGATGAGATCAGCATTTCAAAAGATAAATATTAATAAGAAAAGACAATTTTTAAGTGAGCTTAAATTAGTAGGCGATGACTAACTTCCATTCTGTTCATTTTCTTGCCTTTGTGTAAATAATTAATATAATAAAAAATGTAAGTATACTATATATGGATGCATATTAACACATTACATGCTTAAAGCATTTTGCACTATTTTGCACTATTGTGCATCATTTGATAAGTGCTCTTTATTTTTCCTCAGCTCCAGCTGAATGTGGTGATGCGTGCAGACGTGTGTTGTGTTGTGTTGTGTTGTGTTGTGTTGTGTTGTGTTGTGTTGTGTTGTGTTGTGTTGTGTGCAGTCAGCAGAGGGCTCCGGGTTCAACCGGCCGCACGACATAATGAGAATGCTTAATATCACCTCACCTGCTGCGATGCTGTAACCGTAGCCTTGTTGGAAATGTTTCTAAGCACTGAGGAGCATGTAGCTACTGATGATTTCGCTCACTGCTGGTAAGTGGTTCCCTGTGCAATTACTGGAGCCAGCTGGTACCGCCGCTAACGCCGTGGTTTAATCACGGACGGCGGACGAGAGATAAATAAAAGAAGGCGCCGGCAGCCGTTTGCTCTGGGAACATTCAGAATAGCATGTATGTTTTGATTTGAGCGCAGCGTAAATGTTCAGAAATGAACGTCTACACGAGCAATCGATAGACGCGCTAAGTGCGAACAGGCCACGTTACAGATTAGCAGGCTTAATGGCCGACTTTCACGTCCGGGCCTATTTGCTACAGCTGCCCTTCGCAGCCAGACAATGAGATCATCTAATGAGGAACCTTATTTGTAATCAAATCTGTCATTAACTATTCATTGGATCAAAAGTTCAGCGGCCATTGTTGCTGTGTCAAGTAGAGCTTTAGGGCCTTACGGGATGAAACTAAATTAGAGCGGGGGGGCAGCGCTTATAAATAATTTCCGGCAGGCTGCTCTGCTTACCGGCGCCCGTCCAGGTGGAGGTCACCGCGGCGACTAGCGGGGAAGCAGCTTAGCATCGCTCACCGGGTAACCCAATCACCGGCCGTGCCCTGGCAGCCCGGTCCGGGCCCGGAGCCACACGAGACCGATTAGCAATATGCACGCGCCGTTATGCTCTGACTGGGATGACTGTGCGATCGAGTTACTCCCAGACGTGTAGCGTTAGCACCCACTTCTGAGTACTGATTCGGGAGGAATTGTCCTGAAGTGATTGTGAATTATGGATTATGGCACTTGGATCATTTTCATCGGGCCTCTCGAATAAGGTGCACTTGATTCCCGTGCTTGGGTCATTCTGAATCAATTCATTATTAGCCAAGGATCATGTGGAGTTTACAGAAGATAAAATCTTCCAGCGCTTAAATTTAGTGTGGGGTCAAGTGAGTGATTTCTGTGGCATTGCACCGGTTTCACCCGTCACTCAGCCACATAGTCCCGCCCTAAACTCACGGCATTGGTTAAATCATGTGCCAACTGTCAGATCTCGAGCTCTTCCTCAGGGCTCTCAGCTGTGTTTAGAATATCACACACATGCACAGTACATACTATTTATACTTGATACAGCATGCAGGTTTGTTGAATGCATAAGGAACGCATGTGACACTACATTAGCCAAAATGTTCCTTTCACAACAGGGTTCAGCTGCACAATTGCTCTGTTTGATAGGATGACAAAAAGCTTTAAAAGTGTCATTTTTGTTCTGTCTTAAAGGTCTAAGCTCACGTTTTATCTGGCAGACTTCACTTCATTTGATAATGTTGGCCAGTGTTGGGGTTAAACACATTACAAGTAACATAAGTTAGGTAATCAGAGTAACTAGTAAAGTAATGCATTATGTTTTAATTTTTTTAAGTTTTTTTAAGTTACTTCATGTTGAGAGAAATCATGAGTAATAGCAGAGGCATTGTGTGTGTGTGTGTTTGTAGAAAATATCCCCACAAGGATAGTAAAAACTGAATTTTTTTACATTGTGGGGACCGGTCTGTGGTCCCCACGAGGGAAGTAAATTATTAAAAATAGTAAATGATATTTATTTGAAAATGTAACAAAGCAAACAGGTTTTCTGTAAGGGGTAGGTTTAGGGTTAGGGTTGGGTTAGGGGATAAAAAAGTATCGTTTGGTCAGTCTAAAACAATAGAAGTCTATGGAAAGTCCCCACCTTTCAGGTGTGGCCTTTTATTGTGGCCAGCCTCAGGCACACCTGTGCAATAATCATGCTGTCTAATCAGCATCTTGATATGCCACACCTGTGAGGTTAATGGATTATCTTGGCAAAGGAGAAGTTCTCACTAACACAGATTTAGACAGATTTGTGCACAATATTTGAGAAATACGCTTTTTGTGTACATAGAAAAAGTCTTAGATTTTTGAGTTCAGATCATGAAAAATGGGGGCAAAAACAAAAGTGTTGCATTTATAATTTTGGTCAGTGTGTCATATATTGCAACTAGACATTACTTTACCAAGAGCATAAGACTTATTAGTTATGTTCTGCCTTGAGAGTAAATTGTGAAACCAAATAAAGTACAGAGTTAGTTGCAAACCAGCTAGTAGTTACTACTCTAGTATGGACTTTACAATCTAATTTAAGTAATAAGGTACCAATAAGGACAGTGCCCTGAGGACCATATCCCACAGTGTGATGCACGTATTTCCTGAATTATTGAAGATCTGCAAGACTGCCCTGCTAGGCTGGTTGGTTGGTCTTAGCTGGTTTAAGCTGGTCTCCCAGCCTGATCCACTAAAGAAATGGCCAAAACCCCTCTAAAGACCAGGCTGGATGACCAGCTAAAATCAGCCAACCAGCTTAGGCTGGTTTTACCTTTTTTGTTTGTTTGTTTGTTTGTTTTTTAAGCATTGTGGAATTAAAAAGAGGAATATATATATATATATATATTTAACAATTCTAAAATTAAAAGTAGGTGCCATTTGCTGCTGGAATGAGTGTTAAAACCTGGAAATGAGTTGTATTTTTGTACTTCTGGTTCCATCATCCTACAGTCAGTGGGTTTTTTGAATGTTTTCAAGGTCTGTAGTGAACACAAATTCAAGATTGAAAAGGCGGTTGTTAACAAGTGACTAAGTTGTTGAGAATGTCAAATAGGTAAACACATGTACTGTCTGTCAACTCAACTTTCCAGATTTTAAATAAAGACTGAAAGAGTTGATGGAAGCTTAGTGCTGTTGACATTGAAGACATGTGACCATGGTGTACTTCATTTATAGCCTTCATTTAGCTTTCTACTTCTGCTCATATTTAGGCTTAAGAATTCAAGTTGAGTTCATTTGTGAAGATTAACATGTTGAGCGAAACATGTACGAATCATTCAATTCTGTTACACACAGAGTTTATTTCATCCAAATTTATATCAATGACTCCAACCCACTACCAATAGGCCTAGAGGAAAATTTCTATGGGGTTTTATGAGGCAACCTGGTTGATGTGAACTTGCAGTTTGGCCTAAAATACATCATCACTGCAGCAGTATATATTAATAATATATAACTTAATGACACTTTCACAAACTACTTCTAAAATAAACTTTCATTCTGTGATTTTTTGTCACCCTCATGTGTTTATTTTTTGGACTCTTGTAATGAGGCCTGTCAGCGTTGGAGGGTGGTTGGGTTTGTGTTTGTTGTGCGTGTGATGAGCTGGAAGGACTCTGAGCTGAAGGAAGTGTTTCCGGAGTGAATATTTAATGGAGGTTTGCTGTAGTGTGTCCTGAGGACATATGGCCTGCAGCACAACACTGTCCCGTCCGCTCGGACAGCAGCTCCTCTCACACTCACTGTAATGGCTCGCTGTCAGGATGCAGCAGCTAAATTCGTAGTAACGGGAACAAATGTTAAAGGCATGTTGACAACTTTCCAATGTCAAATCGCACTAGAAGGAACCTGTGCAGGTTTGCAGCCCATTTTAAAGTTTCTTTTTTTTCCCCTCCAGCTTTGCCCATCAGCTCTGTTTATACTACACTGCAGCATGTGTGCAGGTATATAATGTAATTATTTTTAATCTCTTTCAATTTTTTTTTTTTTTTTGTATTTATATTTTGCAACCAGTGTTTTAGCCTCTTTTACAGTACGTTCTAAGTTTTTTTTTTTTTTTTTTTTTTTTTTTTTTATCATTTCTGGGTTTAATATATATCAAATTTAAATAAGCATGAATGATATTAAATTTAATTAAATTTAATTAAAAAATGGCATTGTATTTAATCTCAAAATAGTATAATATTTTTATATAATATTATATAATCTATAATAATAATAATAATTTCTGGGTTTAATTAATTTGCCAGAAGCACTTCAGAAAAATGTGTGACCACAAACACAAATAATTTGTTGTGGTTTACAGGAGCTAATACTCTTGTATATATACAAGCATATATACAAGAGAATAAAATTTAAATAAGCATGAATGATTAAAATAAAATAAAATGTTTCAACTTTTCAAGAGTCATTTAATCTCTAAATATGATATATTTTTATATAATATGATTTAATCTATAATAATAATAATAATAATAATAATAATTATTAGTAGTAGTAGTAGTTTTTAGTAAAAACAAACAGAAGTTTCAAAGTCATTTAAATTCTAAATAACAATACTAATAATGAATAACTTTATTGATTTAAGTTCCAAAATTATTTAATGTCATTTTTGAAACAAACAAACAAACAAATAAATAAATAAATACATTTTTCATACTAATTTTTCTGAAGAGCCACTGGCTCTCTTGTCTTTTGTTTTTGTTTTTGGCTTTAGGTTCCTGTTTCTTCAATATCTTGCTGTCACATACTTGTCAAATATATTTTCTCTGTTAGCTCTCATGCTTTGCTGGGCTCAGTGTCAAACAGCCCCTGAAATACTGCAGGATGAGCTGTAATTGCTTTAGATATCTTGGCTAATGCTAATGCTATGCTGAATTTTGCCAGCAGTGAAGGCCGGGGTTATTGCATCAGAGCTGATGACCGTCCTAACGCGTTCCTATAGAGTCTCCAGCCAACCCGAGACCTCCAACCCCGGCGCCGTATACAGTGTGTTTAGCCCTCAGGACACGGACCGATAGAGAAGGAAACACAGCTCAGCATGTTTGCTGGAAATCCAATTATTTGTCCAAAGCTCTGAATTCAAAAGTGGATTCGAAGTCCTAAAGCAATTACGACTCACTCGGAGTCGGCCGAGAAGGTGTAAAGGCCAGCAGCTATAGCTGTATTGTTTTTACCCGTTTTTATTCACACCGAACGATTAAAATTCTGGCTTTTCTTCTCTTTAGCGTCAAGGCTTTAGCACTTAAAGCTGAAAATGAGGCTGTCGAGAGCGGCTGTTACCAACGGGTCAGAGTTTGGCTTCAGCAGTTAAAGTCGGCATGAAACGGAAGTTGCAATTGTCTTTTCTTCTATACGAGTGAAACGGCTTCTTGAGAAAACAATGTAGGATTGACTGCATTTGCTATTGGTTTGTTTATACCTCATTTTTATTTCAGTCTCTGCTAAATGCAGGTGGATGTAAAAAATAAAACTTAAGCATGAATAGTTGAAATGCCTCTGAGGATGAAGGAGAGCTGTAGGCTAAAATCAATGGAGTCAGCCGTACATGAGCCGCACTGATGTTCCTGTAATGTGTGTGTTAATTTATAATGCGATTATTTTGGAGGCTTCTCCCCGAAGACATCCTGAAGACTCCCCTCGGCGCTCCTTCTCAAGTCAGGCTTGTCCTGTTGTAGTTTTTCGTTCTGTCACACTTTATCTGTCTTTTTGGGAAGGAAATGCAAAGCTACATTCTGGATAAAGTTTGAGGTGTTCGTCTTATTTCTGCTGTTTCTTGATTCCTGAAGAGTTTTGGCAGAACCCACCGCTTGTGTAAAACACTTGTGCTTAATTGTAGTTAAACAGCAGTGACACCGCTTCTCCAGATAATATGTGTGTTACACAAGTCAAGTGTGCAACTGACTATTTGAGTATCAGTGAGGCACTTAAACGACATCTGAAAGGTAAATACTGATCTTAGATTGGTGCAAATTTAACTTCAACTTCTGTTTGTTCGCTCTTGTTGTGATCATAACATAATTAGACCCTCGAGGCCATCGAGGTTCGAGCGAAACTGTTGAAGTGACGAGCAGACGTGAGCCCTGAGGCCTGTGTGCTTCAGCCTCCATTTGCATATCCGTTAAAGCTGATGGAAACCCTGAAGTTCCTCTGAAAGTCATTGGAATATCATGCAATCCGTCAGCGTGACACGCCAGACCGCGTCAGAATGGAATGAGCTCGTCTACCTCTTTAACCTTGCTTTCGTGATGCAGGACATGTGATTCTTCAGCCACATCCCAACATCCACATCAGCCCTGAACTCGCTGTGAGCAGGAGATGATGTTGGAGCTGTAAGTGAATGAGGATTGTACATGTGTGCATTTTGGCTTGTAAGACAGATTCAATTAGTCATATCAAACACATATTAATGCTTCAGCATCAACCGGTCCTTTTGTTTCAATAACTCATGTGAATGTTCTGTATCCGATTCCGAGTATTCATACGCAAAGGTACTTCATATGTAATTAAATCATCAGTGTCGGACAAAATTCATGGGCTCCAGACTTCAGCTGCATTATTCTGGGAACAAAGTGTTTTTCCACTATTGTCAGGAAAAAAAAAAAAAAAAAAAAAAAAAATTATTTATTTATTTATTTATTTATTTATTTTTATGAAATATGAAATGCACACTACCAGTCAAAACTTTGGGGTCTGTAAGTTTTTGTTGTTGTCGTTTGTTTGTTTTGTTTGTTTGTTTCAATTATTTCAGTTTAAGTTATTTTAGTACACTAAATAAAAAATGAGAAATTTTGCTTTGCCAACTAACTTTTTAAGATTTATTTATTTATTTATTTATTTACTTTTTTTATTATTAAGGTGAAGTGTAATAACCCTGGTAAAACAGTAATATTGTGAAATATTATTATAATTTAAAAAAGCTCTTTTATGTGAATATGTGTTAAAATGTAATTGATTGCTGTGATCAAAGATGAATTTTCAGCATCATTACTTCTTCAGTGTCACATGATCCTTTAGAAATCATTCTAATATACTGATTTGCTGCTCAACAAACATTTATGATTATTAGCAATGTTGAAAACAGTTGTGGAAACTGATATATTTTATTTTTCATGATTCACAGATGAATAGAAAGTTAAAAAAAAAAACACCATTTATTTGAAATAGAAATATTCTGTAACATTATAAATGTCTTTACCAGAACTTTTGATCAAGTTAATGCATCCTTGATGAATAAAAGTATTATTTCTTGGGGGGTACTGATACCGAAGTTTTCAACAGTATACTGTACATAAATAGATCAATGACATGACGCCTAAATTTTCTGTCCAATTGCTTTTTTTTTTTCAGTTAAAAATTGGTTTAAAAGCATTATAAAAGATGCTATATATGTGAAGTACCTCTCCTGTGTATGGACCCACTTTAACATTTCAAAAAAGATTAGTTATTTGTACTTTTTCTGTTATTCAAAGTGTCAAAATCCGTCCAGCCATAACTGTTGTTTTGGAAACATCTTTGAAATTACCCTTAATTTATTCTGATTAATTTTCTGCACTATTTGGCATCCAAAGTGTTTTGTGATCCTGTATGAAATTGCAAAGCATTTGTATTAATATTTACATCATAATATACAAAAAAAAAACTTTGTCCAATGATTTCGATTTTATGAAATATCAGGTGGTGCGACCATCAAGAAACTACCATTTTTGGGACTTTTATGTTGAAATCCATTTAAAGATAGGACTTTGCATCATATGGCAACTTGCCAATGACCCATGGAAGCATCAAGCAGGTTTGCAACTATCTTTCAAATTTGGAAAAGAAATAACCTTTTTAATGGCTGATATGTAGTTACCACATTTTGATATCATGTGGTATGACCTGGTATGAAAACAAACACAAATTTGTGAAGCTAGCTTGTTTTGTTTAGGAGGTCAATTCTGTGCTTGTACATTTTGACTGAATTTGAAATATCATGTGGGGCGACAAAATATCATGTGGTGCGACCACTGCAGAGTGTTTTCTCCCATACGGAAATGTAATATATGACATATATGTACCTATATCAGAAGTGCTACTCTCATATATGTTAAATATAGGGCAATATATTATTATCACATATATCCATCTTCTGGATATATGTAGATATATGTTTATAGCATATATGAATTTCCCATAGTACAATTTGTATATAAACATATATTGAAAGTATATATATGTTTAACTTTTATATGGTATTGTATGTTATGACCATATATGTTTACAATATATATTAAAATGGTATATTGTATTATATGATATGGCCATGTATGTTAACAATATATATCAAAATTATATATAGTACTCTATGTTTTGATCATTTGTTACCAATGTATATATTGAATTTATGCAACTTTATTAACCATATATGCCTAAAAGATACTGCTTATTGTAAATCATATAACACAATTCATTGCTTAACTTTATTAATTGTTTCAATTTAGTTTTCTGGGGAAAAAAGTAGAGATGAATATATAACCTGTTCAAAAAATGCCAATGTACTAAAAGTTACTTGTAGGAATGTATTATAGAGTTATTGAGGGGGGAAACACTTCATGTAACTGTTTGTCCATATGTGCTCTCTTCATCAATGAACTAAAACGCATTTCATTAAAATAAATACATGAGCGATTGTGCGCCAAAATTCAAACACACCCGCGCTAACGGCAGAGTCTGAGCAATGGCTGCGGCTAAACAAACAGTCATCTGCAGTAAGATGTTTTTCTTAGTGGAAGGATAACAAATGTGCCAGTACCTTCACACAATAAACGACAATGATTTTATAGACGGCCACGAAGACAGACCGACATCACTGAGTGAAAGGATGAAACGCCCTTGAATGTGGCAGCGGTGCAGGTAATTTACACTAATTTACTCAACGCTTTATTCCTACGCTAATATTACATGGAAACTAAGTATTATATGATTGTTTTGGTCTTCAAGAGCCTCTGTCTCTATATAGATCAGCTAATGTTTTAAATATTCCCTGTCATTGTTGTATATATGATGTTATGATTACAGCTGCATTGAGGTGTTTTGCAATTTGCTCGCGTTAAAGTTAATTTTAGCTATTGGGTAACAGGTTAATCTGTATGGAGATACTGTGAACTCATTGTTTTCACTGGATAAACAATGCCACATTTGGAAATTATTTAAAGCTGTCTGACAAAAATAATGGATGAAAATTATAATGTTTATCTCTGAGATGTAGTCTAGACTAGAACTATAAAACTGCAGGAAATGGAATTATTTAAATACAAGCACCTTGAATTCATATAGTAAATTACAATACTTGGTTATATTGCACCAAGTGCATTGACATGTCAGTGTCATGCCTAGAGCGGGTGCATAAGTACATGCATGTGCATGTTGCATAAAGGTACAGTACACTAAAGAATGTGATTGTGGGGTTTTAAACATATGGTTAATCTATCGTAGTAAATTTTGTTCATATCATTGCTGATAATTGTGCTATTCTTGTTTGTGTCCCATGACAAGGTAATGAGTCCCGAAATTCTCAGAAAATAGAAAGGGAGGCCAAACCTGCAGATGTGGATGGCAGTGATGTGAATGATGGAGCATCTACACAGAAAAGGTTAAATATTTTATTGAAACCAAAACTAGCATCTGCAATATACATGTAAACAAATCAAGTCAACAAAATATTTTAGTTAAAAATGTGTCTCCATGTACTATTTAATACAATTCTAGTGCATTTAATCTATTAAATAACAGTAGAGTGAGTTTTTGGATATGGTTAGATTAAACTTATTTTAGTGAATGAAGTACCACATTTCAGCTATCATTTTGTTAGGGTGGGTACACAAAATATTATTTTATCCTTGCTTCTAGAAAATCCTCAATCTATCAGCTTTCTAACAGCTTCATGTGGCCGTAAACATTTATTTTTAACGTGGCTTTAAGCACTATAGATTATTAAATTTTCACTTTGACTGTGACAAAGGCAGTAAATGTGGTGTTTATATGGAATAATTGTAATATTTATGGTAGAAATACAGAGAGTCCCCATATCAGTAGGAAAGCGATCAAATGAGCATCTTCCATCCGAAGACTTGTGTTGCATGCAGGAAACTATTAATTCGTTATTCTACAATTAATTGTACTATAAATTATACTACAATTGGAAAATACTGTAAATTGATAAACTGTTCGGCGTGATGAAGTTTAATGCCTCCGACAGGGCCTGTAGTCCCATTTAGCAGCATGTTAGCAACCACCTTTTTTAAGAAACATAACAGTTTAAAAAAATAAAAAATCAAGAGTGGGGTTTAACTGGTGTGTTTTATGTCATAGAATAAAACGTGAAAATATTATGAGTTTGTGTAAACCGCAGACTTTATTTTAGGGGATTTAATCAAAATTGTCATTCAAAAACCCATGTCATAGTTCCACCCCTCTATTTCTTTTCTCCAGGCCTCATTCTCGATGCACATATTAGGTATTATGAATGTAAACACTTTATTTCATTGATGCTAAATAGCAAATTAAATTGTAACCTTAGCTGTGAACTCTGTCATTGAGCATTTGGGTTACTATAGTTTAGTTCTTCATGTATATAGAGACATATTATTTGAATAAGCATGCAGGCTGTGCTCTGTCGTTGTTCTGCCATATCCTTGTGGTATCTGGGAATATTTTACAACTACAATTTATAATTATTACATAAATAATGAGTATTCTGCAGTTTTAAAATAATCTTTAACTTTACCAACCATGTTTAATACTCAGTATATTTGTCATCTTATAGTAGTTAATCACTTTAAGATATAGGCACAGTTCTAACTAAAAACCTAAATTAAACTTTGGTACAATGTTGGATTGCAAGATTTAAGCAGGTTTTATATTTTAATATCATGTTGACTAAAATCAAGTTTAGTTTACTGTACCACCCAACACTACCAAAGCTAAAAAGTTGCTTTTGAATATGGTGCATTTCCTGAAATCATATATGGTTCAGAAAATTTATTGTAATTATCTTATAAAAACCTAACTTTTACTATTTTTTTTTACAGATGCTGGAATCCAGAAATTTCTTCACCTGGGGCCTACTGGGGATGGCAATAAACCAAAAACTAACCAAGCTGTGGGAATACAAACCTGTAGACCTTTAGCTGAACTACTACAATTGATGTTCTGTTTCTTATGCCTGTTCAGTGTTTTGATCAGTTATTTATGTAATTGTTTCTTTTTTGTCCTGTTTGATTGTGCAGATCAGTAACTTTTTTTTTTCTATTTAAATAAATTCTGTTTAAATAAAGATGCTTTTTTGTGTAGCTTTCTGTACCATTTAACATTTAAGGCTAAAGGTGTGAAATGTGCAATGCACTGCAACTTTGTAGAGTGTAGAGTGTCTTACATGTGTCTACGACCTCTATTTAAAGATCAAAGATCACATATTAAAATATTAAATATATGAAACCATATATTTCATGCATATATGTCTAATTTGTATATAACATAATAAAAACATACATATATCTCACATATATTAATAATAATATACATTTCATATATGGCAATACATGTATTATACATACATAAACATATATTTTTGTATGGGGTAGACTTATATGTCAATATATGAAATTGTTCCATTTTCTAATAGGAATCATATATGGATATGGCATATATAAAACATGTATTCAATATATGGGTATTTCATATAAGCACATATATTACATTTCCGTATGGGCTATTATAGATATATGTCCCAGATTGGCAGTTTTTGTGCTTTTATCTTTAACTGATTGTTTGTATACATAAAATACTTTATTTTAGTATCATCTGGAATAGATTTGGGTGGTTTGTGTTTAATCGCTTACTGGATTCCACTGCCAAGCAAAGTAGGCCATGTTAATTCTGAACAAACTCCAAATTTCATTTTCTACTGTAAGAAAGATGTTCATGCTGTCATCTCAGAACTTAAGCCATCAACCTCCCGCTACTCTAAATGAACCCATTGCAAAGACCCGCCCCCCCCTTAGTTACTGTTGCTACGTCCGACAAACCTTGGCACTTTTATGCCACACATCATGTTCTCATGCAGTGAAAAATACACCACGGAGCAAAGAGGAAACTGACAACGCGCTGACATACAAGAAAGAGCTGGTTACTTTTGGTGTAAAACAAAGTGTACGTGTTCAACTTTTGTCCTTTGTTTTTTAATTCAAGCAACAAATACTGTTTTGTGGCTCTTTAATGTGTCCTGACAGATCGCTGTAGTGCAGTTCAAGTGGTACATGAACCGATCATCTCTTCATCTTTAATAGTTATAGCACAAAATAAACATAAATGAACATCAGAAGGTATCTTGTTTCAACTGTGAAAAGTTTTTTTCAAGTTCAAGTTCACCGACTTTAATCTACTCTCCTGTCTGGTTTGTTTGTCAGACAAAATTTTTATTTGGCGTTATGATTGGTCAGATTGCCTGTTAATCAAACTCCCAGTAAAGGGTCAATTGAGCAGCCAAGATTGGGCAAAGTTCAGAAATAAGTGGGGCTAAAGAAATGCCTGCTGTTAATGCCATGTGCTGCACTTTTGATTTTGGTTAAAATATGAATCACTGCTACATCACGCTTAAGTGAATGATATTTTAAAAACATTTTTATCAGTTTTATGCAATTTACAGGAAAAATAAGTCTGCTAACTACATTTAAGAATGCAACTCTGAAATTCTAAAACAAAAATATGAGATCATTATTTACAAAAACTCAAAATAAATGCAAATACTTTGTTTCTAAGCACTTTAATTACTGAGAACATCTAAAAAAATGTTAAGCACGTTAAGGAAATGAATTAATTTCAATATAAATCATGGTCGCGCCACATGACATTTTTTAGGGCTATGGCCAATTCATCGAGATGAAAAAAACAACACTAAAATCACTTAATTTTACATTTTATTATGAATTTATTTGTACACAACATTCTTAATGTTTGAACAATTACAACAGATATTATTATTATTATTTTTTGTATTTTAAAATTGACTTGTCGAAAATCCTTATATGTCAATGATCCAAATACAGATACTGTGGCAAACATTAATATCGTTGTCAGTGGAATATTTTAAACATGAATATTATGAAACACTATGCTTATTTTATTCAATTTTAATTGTACATCCTTAAATTCAAATTGCAGTTCTACGTCCTGTTTGCCCAATCCGAATTCAGAGAGATTTTTGTAATTTTAAGGATATTCTAGATTCAGTGCTTAATGGAGCACAACCGTATGAACCAAATGACCCCAAACACATTTTTTTCACCCACTCCGATTAATTTTTATTTTTTGGCATGCAGGAGTCTCATTAATGTAGTATTGTTACATAAGGCAGTGCTGGATGTTGGATGTTGGATGTTGGATGTGGAAGTTTGCCGGCGCAGGTCAAAGCAAAGGCAGCGGCTGCAGCTCTGATCTCTCCTCCGCTGAGCTCCTAAACAGCAGAGAGACGCTGACCGCTGTGCAAATCATAAACCTCGCAGTTTGATGATCAACTGAGCAGTAAATTAATTAATCATCATTTTATGCCTCATCAAGCACTCGGGCGAGTCGCGCCACAGGGGCCCGGCCCAATTAGCCAATGGAGGAGCCAATTGTTTTGTTTAGCTAGGTGAGCGGCGGGCGGAAGGGGGAGGCTGCACTTTAACAAGCTAATAAATATGTCATCCGTCTGTGTCAGGCGAGGAACGCTGGCGCACCTGTAAAGGTGGAGGTGGATGAGCGCGGCGGGACGGGACTCAAACCCCCCGCTCGGCTCGCTGCGTCCACAAATAATGTGCTTCTCCAGCAGTATCGCCGGTGACCTGCCTCCCGCGGAGCGCCGTGACGCCCTGGGATTCAGCCGGCGAGTGACTTTTCGGAGACTGTTCCTCTTTCTCTGGATCTGTGATGCAAATGGCCCAGATTAGTTTCTCCAGCCAAGGTTATTTGAGAGAGAGAGAGAGACTGAGAGTGACATATTCACTAGGAATCTACTGAGATGTTGCAGTAGGTTGATCCGAATACAGTTTCACATACATGACTGTCTGTCATCACATTCATTTTTTAAGGTTTTGTTCATAGCCAAGCATCTTAACATCTAAACATCTGGTTTAAACAGCCTGCAAGGCTGCAACCATGTCTTGAACATTGGGGGCAACACAGAAACATTCTGGAGCACAGAAACTTGTTGTCAACACTACCCTTTATTATAATGAAATAGCTTTGATACTGAATTTGCTACATTATATTTCTCAGCAACAAGGTGTTTTTGAAGTAACTAAACTTACAGCTTCATTGTTTGTAAAGAGAGACAAACAGATACAGGTCATTCACACAAGCATATTTAACCTCTTTATCTCTTCCGTAATGGTCATACACTGTAAAAAACAATTTGTTGAGTCAACTTAAAATAATTTGTAACCTAGCTGGCTTAAAATTTTAAGTTCAGTCAACTCAAAAAAAGTTTATTCAACTTGAAATGTTAAATTATACGAAGTGACAACTTAGATATTTGAGTTGAATCAACTTAAAATTTTAAGGCAGCTGGGTTACCCATCTGTTAAGTTTAGCAAACACAAATATCTAAGTAGTTACTTAGTACAACTTAACATTTCAAGTTGAATCAACTTATTTTAGTTGACTGAACTTAAAATTTTAAGGTAGCAGGGTAACGAATTATTTTAAGCTGACTCAACAAATTGTGTTTTTTATTTTTTACAGTGTATTTGAGAAAACATTGCTTAACAATGAGATTGTATTTAGAACAATATGCAAATGTGATTTTTATATAATTTTGCCTTCATTTTGCAAATTATAAGTCCTGCTGAAAAAGAAAAATCACAGTAAGGGACAGGCCAAAAACCTTACCCTTACCAGCATAAAAGCCATTTAAATTATTTAAAATAATATTTAATATTAATAATATTTATTTATTTATTTTAATGTAATATTGATGAAAGCATACATAGTATTGTTATGTTTTTAAATTGTACATTTATTTGTTGTTATATTAAATCTATGTTTGATTATTTCTTGGACAGGCAAAAAGCACAGATTTCGTGGAATGACCTGTCAGTCATGTAACATTTCTGTCATAAAGCAGTTGAATCAGTGCAAAAATTTCAACTGTTTGGGGGGGACAGTTTGACTATTTCTAATCATTTCTAATTAATAATATCTATGGCAGTTATGGCCATGGCTTCTCATAAATCATTCTTGGATTCATCAGTTCATCATGTGAATCAGTCCAATGATACACGTACAGAATAGAGCTTTGTTGTATTTTATTATTATCATTATTATTATTATTATTATTATTATTAATGTAAATAGTTTTTTGTTCACTGTTATTCCAGTTATTCTTCATGTTTTCTCAATAGCATCAAAAGTTGCTGAAGAGTCATCTGAACAACTATTTGAAAATCTGAAATCTGAGGGTGCAGAAAAATCTAAATATTGAGAAAATCCCCTTTAAAGTTGTCCAAATGAAGTTCTTAGCGATGCATAGGTGTAACGCCAAGCCAGCAGAGGGAGCCCTCACCCCAGTACTGCCTGCATGCTCCCTCTGCTGCTTCTACTGCTACTTCCTGTTTGGCAGTATATAAGGACTCACCATGTGCTCACACATTCGCGAAGTATTGCCAGTTTAACCTGCCTTACCGAGCGTTTTCTATTACTCTGTTTGATTACCTGTTGCCGTCTTGCTCTGTCTCTGGATTATTGTATTTACGGATTTCCCCTATTGGATTGTTTGCCTGTTTGGACTGATTTCAAGGTTTGACCATTATCTGCCTTTTTTACTATCGCTCTCTGGATTACCCCTGTTGTTACGGTAGCTTTATTGGACTGTCTGCTCGGTATTTGACCCACTGCCTGCCTAACCTCTCTGCTGCTGGGATTACGTTTCATTGTGTATGTTTGCTGTTGTTTTAATAAACATCCGCTTTTGGATTCCACCTCTGCGTCTTCGTTACAGAATACTTCGCCTACCAAGAATCCAGCGGAAACGTTCAGCCAACATGAACCCAACAGTATCTCGTCTCCTCTGCCTTCGTCAAGGGGACAAGGCTATAGAGGAGTATGTAGAGGAATTTTGTGGACTGTGTTACCTTGTTGATTTTAATGACGTGGCACTGAAGGACATTTTTCGGGTGGGTTTAAACGATCCCATTCGTTCATGGCTACCTGGGGGAAAGATTCATTGGTCACTAGAGAAATATATTGATCATGCCCTACTCCTAAGCGGATCATCATACACTGTTGGGATTGCGGACGAGGGACCCCGCAATCCCGCAGTAACCACCACACCACAGCCTGTTCAAGCCACATCCACCAAGCCAAAGCCTGTTCACGTCATGCCTGCAAAGCCAAAGCCTGCTCACGTCACGTTTCCTGCTCCAGGGCCTGCTCACGCCATGCCTGCCGCTCCAGGGCCTGCTCACGCCATGCCTGCCGCTCCAGGGCCTGCTCACGCCATGCCTGCCGCTCCAGGGCCTGCTCACGCCATGCCTGCCGCTCCAGGGCCTGCTCACGCCATGCCTGCCGCTCCAGGGCCTGCTCACGCCATGCCTGCCGCTCCAGGGCCTGCTCACGCCATGCCTGCCGCTCCAGGGCCTGCTCACGCCATGCCTGCCGCTCCAGGGCCTGCTCACGCCATGCCTGCCGCTCCAGGGCCTGCTCACGCCATGCCTGCCGCTCCAGGGCCTGCTCACGCCATGCCTGCCGCTCCAGGGCCTGCTCACGCCATGCCTGCCGCTCCAGGGCCTGCTCACGCCATGCCTGCCGCTCCAGGGCCTGCTCACGCCATGCCTGCCGCTCCAGGGCCTGCTCACGCCATGCCTGCCGCTCCAGGGCCTGCTCACGCCATTCCTGCCCGTCCGGAGTCTGCACCTGTCATGGCTACCCTCCTACAACCAGCTCACAAGATGGCTGCTATCTCCAAGCCAGTTCACAAGATGGCCGCCGTCCCAGAGCCAGTCCACAAGATGGCCGCCTTCCCAGGGCCAATCCACAAGATGGCCGCCTTCCCCAAGCCAGTTCACAAGATGGCTGCCATCCCAGAGCCACTCCACAAGATAATCACTGTCTCCAAGCCACGCCTCATGATGGCACACGTACTGGACTCACCCCTAATGGCTGTATGGGCAGCTAAAATGACAGCTACTGTTCCTGCAGAACCAAGTCAAGCTTCAGAACCAAGTCAAGCTGCAGAACCAAATCAAGCTACAGTTGCAGCTCCAAGGTCAAGTCAAGCTCCAAGGTCAAGTCAAGCTCCAAGGTCAAGTCAAGCTCCAAGGTCAAGTCAAGCTCCAAGGTCAAGTCAAGCTCCAAGGTCAAGTCAAGCTCCAAGGTCAAGTCAAGCTCCAAGGTCAAGTCAAGCTCCAAGGTCAAGTCAAGCTACAGCT
Organism: Labeo rohita; assembly: GCF_022985175.1. Lineage (NCBI taxonomy): Eukaryota > Metazoa > Chordata > Actinopteri > Cypriniformes > Cyprinidae > Labeo > Labeo rohita. The sequence continues at coordinate 38,297,093 of NC_066884.1, read as the reverse complement.
GCTGCTCAAGGGTCAAAAGCTTCCGAGTCCAGTCGAGTTCCAGGGTCAAGTCAAGTTTCCAAGTCCAGTTCCAGGGTCAAGTCAAGCAACAGAGTCAAGTCAAGCAACAGAGTCAAGTCAAGCAACAGAGTCAAGTCAAGCAACAGAGTCAAGTCAAGCAACAGAGTCAAGTCAAGCAACAGAGTCAAGTCAAGCAACAGAGTCAAGTCAAGCAACAGAGTCAAGTCAAGCAACAGAGTCAAGTCAAGCAACAGAGTCAAGTCCAACAGTCAAGTCCAGTCAAGTCAAGCAAGTCACAGCTGTCAAGTCAAGCCAAAGCTACTGTTCTCCATGAGTCAAGCCAAGTCACAGCTGTTGTTCCCAAGTCACAGCTGTTCCCCGCGAGAGTCAAGCCAAGATACAGCTGTTCCCCACGAGTCAAGCCAAGTCACAGCTGTTCCCCACGAGTCAAGCCAAGTCACAGCTGTTCCCCACGAGTCAAGCCATGTTGTTCCTGAGTCAAGCCATGTTGTTCCTGAGTCAAGCCAGGTTACAGCAGATCTTCACAAGCCAAGTCAAATTGCTGCTGTCTTCCCTGAGCTAAGCCACGCCACGGTTGTTCTTCATGGGCCAAGTCAAGTTGCTGCTATTGTCCCTGAGCCAAGTCAAGTCACAGTTAACCTTCACAAGCCAAGTCAAGTCACAGCTGGACTGCACGAGCCAGGTCAAGTCACCGCTGTTCTTCCCAAGTCAAGTCCGGCCACGGCAGGCCTCCCTAACTCAAGGCAAAAAGCTATTATCCTACCAAATCCTCATCTGGTCCCCTATAACATTTCTGACCCAAGCCACGCAGAGCCCACGCTCCCAAGCCACGCAGAGCCCACGCTCCCAAGCCACGCAGAGCCCACGCTCCCAAGCCACGCAGAGCCCACGCTCCCAAGCCACAAGCCCATAACATCAGCACCCACAAGGTCAACAGACACCCCACTAGCTACTGTGCTGCCTGTAATGGCCGTAGCCATCCTCAGTATGTGGGCAGCATACTGTGCTCCAGAGGCCTCTTCTGTCCAAAAGTCTGCTCCCGAGGCCTCACCGGTCCACGAGTCTGCCCCGGAGGCCTCGCCTGTCTACGAAACCGCTCCAGAAGCTTCGTCTGTCTACGAGACCGCTTCAGAAGCTTTGTCTGTCCACGAGTCTGTTCCAGAAGCTTCGTCTGCCCACGAGTCTACTCCCGAAGCTTCATCTGTCCACGAGTCTGCTCAAGAAGCCTTGTCTATCCACGAGTCTGCTCCCAAGGCCTCGTCTATCCACGAGTCTATACCAGAAGCCTCTCTTGTCCAAGAGTTTGCGCCAATACCTCCTGAGGTGTCAGCATGCGCTGTAGAACCTCCTAAGGAGGTGGCGTCCATTAATGAACTCACTGCCTCGTCTGTCCACGAGTCTACGTCAGAGGCCTCTTCTGCCCAAGCATCTGCGCCCATGCCCCCAGAGGTGTCAGCGCTAGCTGTAGATCCTCCTATGGGAGCGGCGTCCTATCATGAACTCTCTGCCCACCATGTCACAGTCACAAAGGCCTATTATGAACTCTCTGCCCGCCATGTCGCTATCAAGAAGGCCAAAGAAATCATTCATGTGCACACCGCTTTGCCTGCCCTGCAATGGCTCCCTGTTACGCCTGCTCTGCCTGCCTCGCCATGGCTTCCTGCTCTGCCTGCTCTACCTGCCTCGCCATGGCTCCTTGCTCTGCCTGCCTTGCCACGGCTCCCTACTCTGCCTGCTCTGCCTGCCTCGCTATGGCCCCCTGTTCTGTCTGCTCTGCCTGCGTCGCCATGGCTCCCAGCCCTACCTGCTCTGCCTGCCCCACCATGGTTCCCTACTCTGCCATTGTTCCACGGCCCTGGCCTTCCAGTACTTCACGGTCTGCTACTGCTCCACGGCCCAGGACCTCCAGTGTTCCACTGTCTGTCATTGCTCTGCGGCCCAGGCACGTCAGTATTTCACGGTCTGCTGTCGCTCCACGGCCCAGGTCCTCCAGGTTTCCACTGTCTGCCACAGCACCACGGCCCAGGACCTCCAGGGTTCTACTGTCTGCCACAGCCCCACGGCCCAGGTCCTCCAGTGCTTCACTGTCTGCCACTGCACCACGGCCCAGGACCTCCAGGGTTCTACTGTCTGCCACAGCCCCACGGCCCAGGTCCTCCAGTGCTTCACTGTCTGCCACTGCTCCATGGTCCAGGTCCTCCAGTGCTTCACTGTCTGTCCCTGCTCCACGATCCAGGCCCACCTGCTCTACATGGACCTGGCCCTCCGTCCCACCCCCTGTTTTGCCTCTGTTTCCCCACCCACCTGGACTGTTGTTTGAGCGCCAGGAGTCGCTCCTGGGGGGGATTCTGTAACGCCAAGCCAGCAGAGGGAGCCCTCACCCCAGTACTGCCTGCATGCTCCCTCTGCTGCTTCTACTGCTACTTCCTGTTTGGCAGTATATAAGGACTCACCATGTGCTCACACATTCGCGAAGTATTGCCAGTTTAACCTGCCTTACCGAGCGTTTTCTATTACTCTGTTTGATTACCTGTTGCCGTCTTGCTCTGTCTCTGGATTATTGTATTTACGGATTTCCCCTATTGGATTGTTTGCCTGTTTGGACTGATTTCAAGGTTTGACCATTATCTGCCTTTTTTACTATCGCTCTCTGGATTACCCCTGTTGTTACGGTAGCTTTATTGGACTGTCTGCTCGGTATTTGACCCACTGCCTGCCTAACCTCTCTGCTGCTGGGATTACGTTTCATTGTGTATGTTTGCTGTTGTTTTAATAAACATCCGCTTTTGGATTCCACCTCTGCGTCTTCGTTACAATAGGCCTGTTACTAATCCACAATTAGGTTTTGATGTATTTATAGGAATTTTACAAAATATCTTTACGGAACATGATCTTGCAAGTATATGTCAACTTATTCTGCTAACCCTAAACCTAACCTAACAGTCTGCTCTGAGAGTTAGTAGACATGTAGTTGCAAATTAATGAGAATTAGCTGACATGTAGTTGCAAAGTTACTTATAGTTAGTAGAATGTCTGAAGTGGACTATCAAAATAAAGTGTAACCGGATGATTTTTGGCATAAAAGAAAAATCAATAATTCTGACCCATACAGTATATTGTTGGCTATTGCTACAAATATATCTGTGCTACTTATGACTGGTTTTGTGTTCCAGGGTCACATTTTAGATCCTAAACATATTAGATACCTAAACATAGTAACTACCTTACTTACTATTAATAAGCAGCCAATTAGGAGTTTATTGAGGCAAAAGTCATATTTAATAGTAAGTTAATAGTGAGAATTGGTCACCAAACTAAAGTGTGACTAAAACAGTAATACTGTGAAATATTATCGAAATTTAAGATATCTCTTTTCTGTGTGAATATCTGTTCAAATGTAATTTATTTCTGTAACTTCTGTGAATTTTCAGCATCATTACTCCAGTCTTCAGTGTCACATGATCCTTCAGAAATCATTCTAATATGCTGATTATTATTTTATTATATGTCATTTCCGATTATTATCAATGTTGAAATAAGTTGTGCTGCCCAATGTTTTATTTTTCAGGATTCACAGATGAATAGAAAGTTCAAAAGAACAGCATTTATTTGAAACAGAAATCTTTTGAAACATTATAAATGTCTTTACTGGCACTTTTGACCAATTTACTTGATTTTTGATGAATAAAAGTAATCATTTCTTTCAAAAAAAGAAAAAACTGACCCTAGTCCTTTGAGAAGTTCTGCATATTTTATTTATTCATTCATTTAATCATGCATTCATTCCGTAAACGTTGGTCTTTTGACAGTATTATCTATAGTTTGGAGATATGGCAGAACATGAAGAGGTTTGTAATGCTGCAAGTGTCGAACTCAAACAGGCATAACCCGAATGAGCACCATGGCTTAATCTGCTTAAATTTAGTTTGTTGAAGATTTTCTCATGTTTGAAAATATATACTTGACTGTTGGAGCCGTGCTGTAGAGAACAAAGAATTAGAGACATGTGGATGCAGGTTCGAATCTAGCATGCTACATGTCCTATAAAGACAATAAGAAGCCTCTGAATAAAATTCAAAAGCTATATATGTGTGTGTATTTTAAAAGATATATATTTACATAGCAGCAGTAATAGCGTGAAAAGCTTGTGGTCTGAAAGAGAAATAAGCAGCCAAAAAGAGCAGGACTGGCAGAAAAAAATGCAAGCAGAACGATGTGGGAATAAAAACGTGTAACGCGGCGCTGCGCTCTGGGTGTCTGCTGAAATTGAAGAGAAGAAAGAGTGACACAAGGGGCCGTATCATCTCTGCTGTGTAGGCCGGAGCTGGCAGCAAACCTAAGCTGGCCAAAGCTTCTAAAAGCCTTAACATTGTCACTACAAATTTCTGTGCTCATGACAGAAAATGACATTGTGTGCTCCAGCCAGAGGGAACCTGGAGCCATGCTACAGGCGGTGAGGGATAAGCAGATGTTACTGCCCGAGGAGGGGCTGGATTGTTTGCTTCTCCAAAGGGCCTGAGGGACGGGGAACCATTGAAAGCACGCATGAGGAGAGCCAAAACAAGAGAAGGTAACCTTGCCTGGAGTCCTCTTCACTGGAGTGTGTGCACTTACAATATTCCACCTCGTGTCTTCGCCGCTCGGCTGACCGTGTCGTGTCAAAACCCGCTTCTGAGATGGAGCGATCTGCAGAAATGGCGCTGTAAACAAATAAAGTTTGCGTCCCTCAAACAGCTTTTGCATCTGGACACAGATTTTATGCTGGACGTTAAGTGGCGACTCAACGCAGAGCTGAAAATGTTGCACAAAACTAAAGTCTGTTACACTTTATTTGGTTGCAATTTATTTTACACTACATATACTTACAGTGTACCTAACTAAGAAAGTTTGGTAATAAAAGGTGGGGTAGGGTGAGGTTTAGGGGTAGGTTCAGGGTTAGTACCTAGTTATTACCTAGTTATTGTAATTACCATAATAAGTACATAGTATGTACATAAGGAACAGCAGTGTCAAATAAAGTGCTACACTTTATGGTGTCCTTGTTACAGTGTGATTATACGTTTATGTGATGAGTAATATTAGGCTTAGAATGAGGGTTTGGTTGAGAGTTAGGGGCATGAACTTGCATAATTTATTGTTATTATCATAGTAATTACATGTAACATTGACAGTCAAATAAAGTGTAACCCAAAAATATCCTTGAACTGTATAGACTCAAACTTATGCAAAAAATATGAACATAAATAGGAAAACTGGCAAATGCATAAAACAATGGCAGATATGTGATTTGCATAGCTCATGCACTGCCAAAAAAAAAATAAATAAATAAAGAAATAAATAAAAATGCAAGTTTTGACGTGAAAAGCGTAATGACTTTTTTTTTTCTGAAAAATGATAAAAAATGTAGTTAAATTTAGTAAAATAAATAAATAAAATAAAAAAGTGGAGCAAGAAAATTAATTAATAAAAAAAGGAAAACAATATTGTTTTCCTTGCCCCATTGGCAGACTTTTTTGGTTTGTTTTGTTAAACTCACTTATTTTTTATGCTTTTTTTTTTAGAAAACAAGACTTACTGTCTTATGTTATTATGCTTTTAAAATAAATGTATCTTGATTCATGGATGCTCAGTATTTATACTTTGAAAGTCTAAGTAGGAAAACAATGCTGGTGGTGTGGTTTATAAGCATGTCATGCAACTCGCCTGAATTTGACTAGACTAAAAGACAGATAAATTTGTATCAAAGAACAGTACAGTTTGATTGGACAAACAACCTTTGACATTACCAAGAGAAGATATGACACAATGACCTCAATTTATGCAAGCTTTTATTTGATTAGTTGCATTAGTTACATGTTGTTCAGTCCTCATTCTGTCATTATTAAGTGGAGTAATATTATGTAATAGAAAAGAACAATACAAGCACTGACTTGTCAACTATTGCGTGTTCCCTTTGGTGACAGATGATCTGATATACCGTTCAAGGTTCAAGGTCTTTCTTGCAGCTGCACTGTGAGTTTCTTTAACTCGCCCTGACGGTTGACCTGCTATTGCCCTACAGACAGCACCCATTTGAAGGGTCATAGAGCAGATTGGTCCCTTCACCCATCAATCAATGTTTCTCCTTCTCACACCCCTCTGCTGTGTCACAGTGATTCACGAAGATGTGTGTGTCCCCGCAGGAGCACGATAAAAACCCCATCGGACTCCAGCTTTTGCTTCTTCACAAAAGGATGATTTTCTAACATCTCTGTATTCATTTCCAACACACGCTCTAAGTGGCCAGTCACAGCAGACTGGGGCCGGATGACCAATCAGAGCAGTCTGGGCTTTTCAGAAGGCGGGTTTTAAAGAAACCAAAACTAAAATAGAGCGTTTGTGAAAACAGGTGCCCAAGAATGAAATTTATAAGAACAATAATGAGTTTTTAAACATTAAACCTTGTAAACCTATTCTAGTAGACCCCCTGAGCAAAATTCTGACCCTGTAAAAGAGTATAGCAGGGGTCCAAATGAAGTGAAACCAAGTGAATCAGTTCAAAACATCTACTTCAGTGAATCAATTCAGGAGTCTGGTCCAATGATTCCCTCAAAAATGTTCAAAATGTGTCAGCATGGCATTTTAATAATATTTGTAAATAACGTACAACTATAGAGCATATATTGACTTAATGACATAAATAAAATATTATAAAATACCAATATGCATTATCATATTGGGAAAGATTATTATTTTTTTGGAAGATGTTTGTTTTTTCTCCAGTAGATATATATATATATTTTTTGTATACACACTTAGGCATATTCAAAAGTATATTATTTCCATAAAATTTTTGTGCAAACTGAATGTAATTTCTGTGAACATTTTATTTGCAGTTAAATGATACATTTGTTGAGCGAAATTCAAGTAATGATTAAGAAAAGTTTTTTTTCTTTCTTTCTTTTTTACCGACTGTAGTGAAGTGTAAGTAGATTTTTATGGATAAATTCATAATTAATAAATAAATCTTTGAAATATTGTGACTTCGAAAGTGTTACTGCAGAATGTACTGACAAGCATTTATGACATAACTAAACATTTATGACATAACTAAAATATACTTTAATGTAATTTCCAATGTTGGGGAAAGTTACTTCTAGAAGTAATGCATTACAATATTGTATTGCTCCATTAAAAATAGTAACTAATTATGTTAGTTACTTTATATGAAAAGTAATGTGTTTGTTTTTCGAATATAAAAGTTATATTTTTGGCAAATGTAAAAAAAAAAAAAAAAAAAAAAAGGCCTTTTACACCTAAAGTGAAATGAATAATGAAAGAAAAGAAGAAGAAGCACAAACGTTAGTGTATCTAAAGTAATTTTTGCTTATTAGTATGGTTCAGTTGGATCAGTAAAGGTCAGCAGCAAAGGCATAAAACAGAATTAAATACATAAAGGATATTAGTGTTATTTAAAATATTTAATTATTGCAGGTTTGCATCATATTCTGAGTTTGCATTTGATTGGTTTTACTCATTTTGAGTAATACTGAATCTGTCTGTGCAAGTGAGATGAATGAATCTAGTCTAGAACTACAATAATCATCACGTTTACACTGCGCACACAACGCATCTGCACTTACTCCTGATTTCTATCAGCACAGGTACAGAAGAGCTGTCAGTCAATACATGGGAAAACAAAGTAACTGGCCTTACTTATGTGAAAAAGCAACTCACATATTTTCTCGTAAATTAAAAAGTAACACGTTACTTTATTAGCTACTTGAAAACAAAGTAACCTGATTACGTAACTCACATTACTTGTAATGTGTTACCCCCAACACTGGTGACTTCTATTGAAACTTGTATGTCATGTGTTTAAAAAATGTGTAATTACACATTTGTAATGATGAAGTTGAAATTCAGTACATTTAAATATATTAACTTTAAATGTAATGCTGAATAACACTACAGTTAAAACAATAATCAAGTACTAAACGTGCTTTATTATGTTTGTCAACACATCAAAATAAGTCTACTTCTTTAAAACATGACAAAAATTTACAGTAAAAATAGCAGCTGTGGTTGCCGGAATTTTACAGTAAAAATACAGTAGTGACATTTTAGGTTTTACTGTCTTAACTTAAATTTACAGTTAAATACAGTAATTTTATTAACTGATATAATGTTAATGTACCAACCTATTGAAGTACTGAAATCTGTTTTGTACCTTTGTAATACACTGATAACCACCAAAAGCAGGTGGTGATGAGAAAGTCACATGATGAACCAAAGCCCATCACAAACAGCTTTTAAATATGAACACATATAGAAGGTGCACAGTGTCATTCACACAAACACTAAACACCATCATGGTAACACACATCAAACTAAAATAGTACAATAAGCATTCATTTAACAACATTAGATGTAACATACAACCCTAATGTACAAAACGGATAAGAAAAAAACTAAGAAGAAACAGTTATTTCAACAACAACAAAAAAACAAAACATCAAATTAAAAAAAAAAATGTAGGAATGTCAGTTTATGGTTATTCACTGTAAATTTTATGTTCTTTTTCACTTCTGAAAATGGTATACTGCTGTAAAATCACACTGTCCAATACAGTTTTTCCCAATATATAGTAGAGGAGTTTTTTTAGAGTTTTTTACTGTAGCATTTTTACAGTTTTTACCATTAAATTCACGATCATTTTTACAGTGCATGAAACCAATGATTTCAAATGTACTTTTAAGTAAATATTTTAATTTGACATCATTGGAAAGTGTACTTTTTAAGGGTATGTTAAGAAACACAACCATGAAAGAGTCTTCAACTCACTTAAGTGGCATTTAATTTCATCTGCAAGAACAGTTTTTCTTCATTTTTTTTAAATGTACTTTTAAGAGGTGAAGTACACTACAAGTGCACTTTCAAAACAATTAAGCACACTTCTTGTTTACAAGGGCAAATATCTGATATATTAGTCATATCAATAAAATCATTTGAGCTCCGGCTCAGCTTTGAACTGCTAAACAGTTTCCATTAGCTCAGCCTGGGCTAAATATCATAGTAGGAGCGTTATATGTTTTGACAGAGATACCCACAATCGTACAGTGACGTTCTTGATTGATGCGTGTTCGAGGCGTGAAGAAAAGCCTGTCTGACAGCTGACTAATTGCGTGTTTCTCCTTTCCAACAGTTCCAAAACTCGCACGTCTCTCTTTCGGCGGCTTCCCTCTGACTGACAGTCGGACGAGACGTCCGCCGCTCTCGCGCATCCTTTTAATGTTTGGGTTATTGCCTTGAGAATTTCTGCGAACGGCCCGCAACGCCATCTGCCATATCTCTTCATCAAATATCCTACAGGAGCTTGCAGATGGGAGGTTATCAAACCAGGAGTATGAGGCAATGTTAGACACAGTCAAACTATCCTAATACCCTGAGTAGCGATTTGTCAAAATGAATTGTGGTCAAGAATGCTATTAATAATTTGGAAGAAAAAAGCGTTCCTGTGTGAAAGCCCTCCGTATTCGTCTCTCTCTCTCTCTCTCTGTGTGTCTGAAATCCCCAGCAGGCACATCACAAGAGCCTGATAAATCACAGCCCAGGTGCTGCTCTAATTTGTCAAATTCTCTCACTGCAGTCGGTATTAACCTATCTGTCATTGCTTCGATCCCACCGGCCGACTTGGATGTTTTCACTCGTGTGCTTACTCATATTGCTGAGAGTATAGTTGTGTTTTGACATTGCTAAATGAGGAGCCTTGGGTGATTAAAGATTTCTTTTGAAGGCGCGAGTCACGAGAGCGTTTGTGAGAAGTGGCCTTCGGGGCAGTTTTGCGGATTGTGTTTAACCACGGGTCATTTTTGATGGAGAGCATCTGTATTGATTGAAGCATCGTGTGACGACTTCTTTGTCATTCGATCGTCGGGAGCCGAGGGCCTTCCTTCTGCTGCGTTGGCTTACGTGCGTCTGTGCTGTAAATCAGAATGTATGTAAATCTAAATATATTTCGCGTAGAAACCAGAAAGGCCAGTTGTTAAACCTGACATAACAGGCCTGATAGTTTACAAAGGTGCGTTTTATTGTGGATAAATCTACATGACAGATGTATGTTGGTAAACCCAGAATGATTAAATTTTACGGGGTAGGTGGTCCGTCTTACGCCAAAGAATGCAGACGTGTTATAACTAGCGGTTAAACCGTGGTACGTATTGCTGGATCAACGTGTATGATTGACTGTTTGTCAATGTACTAATGAAGTCTGGTGAATGATGTCGACTCTTACAGCCTTTGGCAAATATGCTTCCAGAGTCATGGTTGTTCTGCAGTTTGATTTCTAACATCACTTTTCATTTACTTGAGCACTGTGTTCAACATCAAATGTAAACCAACTTCCTCTTTCGCAAAATTCAGTGTACCTCCATTTACTTGCAGTTCCATGCAAATGTTGAGTCAAGTCAGACATACTTTGAGAGTATTAAAATGTGCTTATAAGGTCAAACCACCTTATTTGTATGTCGCTTTTCACAATGCACATCCTTTCCACGCAGCTTTATAGAAAGTCATTCTGATGATGTCTATAATGCATTATTACATAGCTTTAAATGTTATTTTGTTTTAAGTGAGAGTAAGCAGCTCTCAAAAAGTATTAAAGGAACAGTCGACAGCTGAAAATGTGCTCACCTTCAGGCCATCCTGAGTTTGTTTCTTCATCAGATTTAGAGAAATGTGTCATTGGATGGATCCTCTGCAGTGAATGGGTGCCGTCAGAATGAGAGTCCAAACAGCTGATAAAAACATCACAATAATCCACAAGTAATCCACACCACTCCAGTCCATCAGTTCACATCTTGAGAAGACAAAAGCTGAAACAAATCCATCATTAAGACGTTTTTAACTAAAATACAAGTCCCTAATTAAAATAATAACACTTCCTCCAGTGAAAAAGTTGTCCGGTCTGAATCAGGAGAGAAATCTGCACAGATCAAGTACCGAAAACATTCCAAAATGTGAAAGACAACAGGAGATGGACTTTTTTTTTTTTTATTAAATCTAAAAATCTGTAATTTTTTATGCCAATCACCTGTCATTGTAAACATCAATTCAGTTTCAGCATAAAAACATATGTAGAGTCATTGATTTTCAGCTCTGTACGTTTAATCCAGGGGACTTTAAGCAGGTTCCAGGTTTTGTCAAAACTTTAAAACAGAAGTTACAGCTTTAAAAGAAAAGAAGTTCTGTTGAAAATAATTGTTAGAAATGTTCTGATATTCATTCATTCATTCATTCATAAATAAATAAATAAATGGTTGACTATTTATCAGTTCAACAGAAATATAGTTCTGTTTGTTTGTTTGTTTTTAACAAACATATTTTCCACAACAATACATTGTGTTCATTTTAATTCCATTGATTGCTCATCCAATCAAACAAATGTCAAACTAAATGCAGTGATGATTAACAGATTCTGTTCTTCAGTTTGAGCGAAAGCTGATTATTGAGTCTGGTTTTCAGGTACAGCGTCGCTATTAAATGCTGTTCAGTATTTTGAAGGGAAGTTGGAATAAACTCTTAGTTTGGTGTTGATGGGTTTTTCTAATGAGACTGTGATGAGATTGTTAGATCATTTCAGTGAGAAAAGGATTTAATAGAATTTTATTTCATCTTTTATTTCCATTTTTGACTTGCTGTCTGCCTCCATCTCTCTTTCTCACAAGCGTCTGTTTGCACATTTTCCCACAAAAGTACGAGCACACAAATTGCGTGTCAAATGTGCAGACAGACGCACAGACTGTTCAGTATCTCCCCAAAACACTCAATCAGTCAAAAGCTGCTTTCCGTAGTTCCATATCAAAGCCTTGCCCGTGCTTTCAGAGAAGAGCCGGTTGAGGCAGAATACGGGTTTGGTAAGTGCCATCGAGATGCTTAATGCATGCCTGCAGACAGTCTTTGGCTAGTTCAGCCGGCACGTTATCAGTGGAAGCCGGTAGATCCCCCTCCCCAAACACTAATTCCCAGCCTGGGCAGAGAGACCCTCGTCGACGAGCAAATGGATTTACTGCTGCCAGTCGCAGGCCCGGATCTGCATTGCAAAACACACATGTGCTGCAGAACACGGCCGGGCTGGCACAGCGGCGTCTGTTTGTGTTCGCGCCGTCGTATTCCTGCCATCGCTCACATGACTGCCATTCTCAGACTGGATCTGTCTGTCGCACAACTGACCAAAACAAACGGTTCTCGCAGTTGCGCTGTGACTTTAAATATTTCTTCTTTTCCCCAAACCAGCCCATGCAGAAATATGTCTTACATTGATGTATATCAGAGTCATATTGCCATATATGTTACCTACATGTTTTTTGGTTAATAACATATATATAATCCCCATAATAAAAATTAAAATTGTATATGATGTACATGCAGTCATATCTATATGATGATTTATTTTTTATTTTTTATATGGTATTATATGTATATGACATATCTGTCCAAAAATGTATGTATGTATTGTACATATATAAACATAGATTTTCACTTCAAAGACAGTATATTTAATATATGGAAATTTGATATATGTACATATATTTCATTTGTATATATGATTGTTTATTTATTTATTTAATGTTGAAGCACAAACTCTTGTTCAGTAATTTGCACACTTTTGAATCAAACATTAACTTTCATAGTTTTATAGTTTAAATGTCATAGATTAAGTTTAGTTTATTTAAATTACATTTATTAAAATGTTTGTATCCATATTAATCTTCTGTGATGTTTATATTAATATAAGCATAATTTAAATAATTAATAAATTATTGGTATTACTGTTTTTGACACATAATTCTTAAAATCTTCATATGTTTAAGTTAATCCAGCGGCTGAATGATGTTGAGATTCTAACGCTCAAGGAGGATTCACATAAAAATAAGCATGCAAACTTTTAAAAAAGATTACACAGGCTTGCCTCTCTTTGGGGAGTGATTTGCAAAAGTAATTTGCAAAAAAGGCCTAATATTACCTGGTTTGATGATGCTGAGTTCGAAAGCTTTAATGCATTCATCAGAATAACGAAAGCCAAAGTTTTTCTTTTTTTTTTTTTGGAAAATATTTAAGCAAATGAGTGGGAAAAGACATTCAAATATTGGTTTTCCCCCACAAAATCTGTAATGTTTTGTTGCTGTTTGGATGTCATAAAACACCCTTCGATGAAGAAGAAAATGTTTGTTAATTTTGTGTGTGTGTGTGTGTGTTACATAATGTAAATAAAATGTATTTTATTTTATTTTATTTTATTTTATTTTATTTTATTTTATTTTATTTTATTTTATTTTATTTTATCAGCAAAACTAAAGCTTACTAAAATTAGTAAGAAACAAATATTGGATTTCACTCAGCAGTATTTTGTAATTTGTGCCATTTTAGTTATTCATTTGTCTTGAAATACATGTTGGTGTGTGTTATGCATTCATTCATTCATTCATTTATTTGTGTGTGTGTGTGTATTCTGTAGCAGTACTGTAGTTCAGCTCCAGTATGTTATGAATATGTAGAGTAAGAACAAAGGCACCCTTCATCTCATTTCTTTAATCTGCTGTGACAATGGATGAAGATTTCATTTGCACCTAATCAGATCCAGTAAGACATGCCCAGATGCATCCACCAATAACTGAGGTCATATGACAGAGAGGCCATGAGGCTAATTCCTGAGAGAGACGCCCTCACATCTCATAAACGTTAGGAAGTTCCCAGCATTCCCCTCTGGGCCCCAACAGCTCCATTGAAATATTAAAGGCTTACATCTGCCATTATGCACATCATGCATTTGATTAAAACTGATGTGTGTACAATTAAGAGACCTGGCTGCAGTCCGTATTAAACAAAAGAATCATTTAAAAGTTTATCGTTTAAACAAATTCTGGAATCGCAGAACCTTAAATATTCCTGAAATAGAGTCTTAGATCTGCTTTCCCTTCAGTTAATCCCACACAACCTGTGTGTATATATATATATATATATACATATATATACATATACATATATAAATTCATGGGTACCATTTTTAATGGTTGTGGATCATTATGGTGTACTTGTGCATTAAAACTATACAAATGTGCTTTTTTGTCCAAAGAATGAATAAAAAAATTCAAACATTTTTCTGTACAGTTATTTTAATTTGTCATTAATTTCTAATGGTTTCTTCAACACTTTCTCACTTTCTCTAAATGAATAAATAAATTAATTAAGTCACTGCAAAATACATTTGCAAAATACAAACTAAGAATTCTGATTTTTTTTTCTGAGTTATTTTACATCGCACAACTTAAAATAATAATAATAATAATAATAATAAAATAAAATAATAAATAATAAAAAGGTTTGCAACTTTTTATCTCCCTATTCTTTTTTATTTTATTATTAATATTATTTTCTTTCTTGCAATTGTGAGTTTACATCTCATGACTAGAAGTTTATATCTTGCAATTCTAATTTTTTTCTCATATTTTTGAGGGGGGAAAAAAGAATTGTGAGCTAAAAAGTTGCAAATTCATTCATTCATTCATTCATTCCTTTTATATTAACATTTGTATGTTAATAGAAATGTAACTTAAGATTAAGAAGTCATGCCTGGACATGCATTTGTTGATTTCAAGATTTCAAAATAAAAGAAGCAGGTTCACAAACTACCTTAGTTTCTTAATTTAACTCGCTGACAGGCCTCAGTTGTTTGAGGAAACACCTCTGTGTCTGTATCAGGCTATCTTAAGTTGTTCTTAACACTGCTAACTGCTCTGCTGCTAAATGTGGTCCTGCATGTTTTATTCCTGTCCATGATGAGAGACACTTCTGTTTTCCAGTCTGAAGTGCTTGTGTGATTGCTGTTTGCCACTGTTGCTTGTGCTGAACAGAAACGTCATCTGAGAAAGATGCTCAGTTCACTCAACAGTCATCAGGGTAACTCCACCGGACAGCTGTTTTCTAGGGACGCAAGTGTCCAACTTGAATATGGAAAGACGGATATCTGTGTGCTCAGCTCATGGGTCATTATAGTGAGCTGCAGGAATGACATACTTTTGTAAGCCAAAACCCAGAAACGAACTCATCTTATAGCACTTCCGTTCAATGTTTTTGTTTAAATGCCCAAAATAAGGTGATGAACACAAGCTCAAGAATACATCTGCTATATATAAAATTATAGTTTCTATTTCAACGTGATTTTGTTGAGCAGTGTAGCCAGTTGTCGAAGCATAATGTTGGTGACGCTGACGTCATATTAAAGACGCTTGTTTATAGTCTACACTTAGCTTTTTACTTCTGCCGACTGTAATAAAATCAAAAACTTTTGTTGGCCTTTAGAAGTTAGAATATAATTGAACCAGGATGATGCTAACGTATGGTTTGGCCTACAAAAATATGTCATCACTGCATCACTGCTGGAATACTGCATTCTGATTGGTCAATCAAGGCATTGAGGAAAATGCATATTGGAAATGTCATGCCTTCCTTAGTCATCAAAAATGTACATTTATTTATTTATTTATTTTTTATTTATTTATTTTTTAATGTGTAGTGCAACCCTAATTATTTGTATGATTTATAAACCTGTCTATGTTTTTAAAAAACCTGACATTATTTCATTGAATAAAATATTCAGAAATAGAAGAGCACATATTTCGTAACTGAAATGCAATGTAGAGCAACAAAGATGCAATGATAAACCACATGATGAAGTCAGAAGAGCATGCTTTAAAAACCATGAGACGTGAGCACTGGAATGGGGAAAATAATGCAAGTTCTTAAGGCATGTTTTTCTAAAAGTTGAACTTATTTTAACTTGATCGCCACATTCAGAATGTTGTCATATGTGAAAAAACGGTCAAACGTGTCCATCTAGGATGTGTTTGTGTAGAAAAACAATAGAAAAACACATTCTTATACAGAGATGCTATAATGCCAGTACAACCATGTAATTGTGTCGCAGGAAACTGTGTGTGTTCACAATATACTGATTCATATCATTGGGAACTATACAGTGGAATGAGACACAGCCTTGTCCAAATGTGATTGTCCAACTCTTGCTCTTCTGATTGAACTATTTCACTACTGACGTCCTCAGAGCTCATCCGACTCCCAAACCGGCTCCGTATTTGCGTATGTGCGTGTCTTTGCCGATTTGGCTGAGCGCGCCGTGAAGACAGAATCCTTTTGTAGCTTTTCGAGACTCACATTTCAGCTCCACAACAGATACAGATCACAAAACTGAAATATGAATGAGGATAAAAGATGTGTTTGGAGAGCAGCCACCGGGTGAGAGCGCGGTCACGGGCGCCAGAAACAGCCCCGATCCAGAGCTCCTTTAAAGCCCACAGTAGCTGCGCCTTCAGCGAAAGCGTTCCCGAATTCAGCCGCGTTTTCCCGAGCCGTCCCGCCGCAGACGGAGCGCCAGCAGAGCCCGGAGTCAGGAGGGGTTCTTTCGCCCAGGTGAAACTGCGCTGACAAGCTTTTAATTAAAGTTTTCCCACAATCCCCTCCCGCCCCGTGCCCCGGGAGTACATTCCACATTCTGTGTGGCCCTTGCCAAGCGACTGAAAGTCAAAAAGGAAGTGTTTTATTTTCCAAATCCCTTGCAGACAGCAATAGGACACTGTGTTATACAATCTGTTTAGTTTCTTTAGTGTGCTGTGAGGCAGAATGGGCACGCATGAAGTGGTGTTTATAGCAATAATTAAACACATCTGCCGTCAGAGGGTGGGAGAAACGCCCGGGCCCGTACGGCTCTCTTACCCCTGGGCCCGTGGCGGCCCGATCTGCCGCTAGCGTGTGTGTCTTTATCACTAAAACAGGTGTGGTGTATCAAGGCCAAGGGCAGCGAGTCGAGAGACATGCAAATACACACGTGAAGGAGAGCACGGGACGGCCCGCGAAAGTGTTTTATCGTGATCTTCGCCTTGTCATAATTGTATGTTTCATGAGGCGTGCGTGATACGGGACGCAGAGCGGGAGTGAAACCCTACACGCCGACCCGAGTGCAGCGTTGTCATTTCAGCTGTGCAGTTCATTCATACTTCGCTTTCTGAAGGAGGCGCATGTGCTCTTTCACTTTCAGATGCTGCACAGAGGGGGCAGTGCAACACAAACCTTCGCTGCATTGTGGAAACGGGCCTTTTGCTTCATCTGCTGGGTTTACAGAAGGCTGTGGACGAGTTTAAAACTTTTAACCCTAACCTTCGAACAGGTCTTATTCAATAGTTCAACCAAAATGTGAATTCTGTTATCCTTTACTCACCCTCATGGTGTTCTCGCCCACTGATTTTTGACATAATGTTTAAGTTTTCAATATGTGATTTATACTCCAAAAAATGTCAGAAAGGGCATCATAAAAATGATAACCATAAAGTATGTCTGTATGACTATATTTGTGAGGCCCATTGTCAAAAATAATTTATGAGGTGAAATAAAATCTTTGGTTTGAATTAAACCTGTAAAGTAGATGTAAACACAGACACATCTTAAAACCGGAGGTGTAGTTGATGACACACACTAAGTGCACTCATCTCCGAATGCAGCGATTTTAATTACTAATGTTTCCTATTTAAACGCCATTTAAATAAACACTAGTATTTATCTTTATTCATAATTATACCTTTACACTGCCGTTTCCTTGACCTCTTAATTAGTAAAATGTTAAACTCAGACTTTTTAATAGCTGACTATTTTTCACTTAAGACAACTGGTCATATCTTCATTGATGCTTTCTTTTCACTTCGACCAAAACAAACCATTATCTAAATCCCTTAATTACTTTTGAGCATCAGAGTTTTTCAGACTTTTCACCTTTGACATCTGATCATATTTTCATGAATACCTTAGAACAAAACCAAGTATTTAAAAATATCTTAGAATAATAGAATGAAACCAACAAATATCTTAATAAGGCAAAAATGACCAATATTTAAATTTCTAAACAGAACAAAACCGACCGATTTTTTAAAATTCTAAACAGAACCAAAAAGACCAATATTTAAAAAAAATTCTAAATAGAACAGAATTAACCGTTTTTTTTTTTACATTTCTAAACAGAACAAAACTGACTGATTTTTTTCATTTCTAAACAGAACAAAACCGATAATTTTTCTTTATTATTTCTAAATAGAACAAAACTGACCAATTTTTTTAAAAATTCTAAACAGAACAAAAACGACCAATATTTTAAAACATTTCTAAATAGAACAGAATTGACCATTTTTTGTTTTACATTTCTAAACAGAACAAAATCGACCAATATTAAAATTTCTAAACAGAACAAAACCAACCGATATTTAAATTTCTAAATGGAACCAAAAACGGCTAATATTTAAATTTCTAATCGAAACAAAACCAAACAATATTTCAGTTTCTAAATTGAACAAAAAACAGCCGATATTTAAATTTCTAAGCGAAACAAAATCAACTGATATTTACATTTCTAAACAACAAACAACATAAAAAGTATCAAAATGTGATTTTTAAACAGCACAAAACTGGACAATATTTAAATTTCCAAACAGAACAAAAGCAGCTGATTTATGGTGAAGCACTAAGGCATTATAAACATTAACATGACTTTTTGTAAAGTTGCTTCGAAACCATATGTATTATTAAGTCACTATACAAATCAGTTTGATTTGACTTGACCTCTCAAAGACTTTCCTGTTATATGTTACATGTTGACAGTACATATAAGACAAGGCTGTACACAGATCTGAGAATCAGTGGAAAACACAGGCCTGCATCATTTGAATAGCTGGCTCTGAGCCCCGAGGTGTTTCCAAGGCACTTCCGCACCTGCTGCTCTCATTTACACCTCTCAGACTCTTCTGTGCTGTATTTCTGCTCTGAATGCACAAGGACTGCGGAAGTAGTCGAGTGCCGACGGAGACGGGGATTTCGAGGGGAAGGCTTTCCTGTTCTTTCAACACGAAGGTCCGCTCATATGAGAGAGAGAGAGAGAGTGTGTGTCTGGAACTCAAAGAAAAGTCTGTAAAAATATGCCACAATGTGCCATGTAATAACGAAGGAATTTTCTGTATTGACAGGTGTTAGCCCCCTTTATTTGACTGATGCACTGCATTGTGTTGTGGTTTGATGTTACAGGACATGTAGGTAAATTTACAGGAAAAGTTCACCACAAAATAAAAATTTCCTGATAATTTACTCAACTCAAGGCCATCCAAGATGCATATGATTTTTTTTTTTCTAGAGCGAGAGTAAAGTAATTAAAGAAGATATTCTGAAGAATGTGGGTAACGAAACAGTTGCTGGTAGACATTGACTAGCATAGTATGAAATGGTAGTGTGAAATATAGTACCAGCAGATGTTTGGTTACCCACATTCTTCAAAATATCTACTTTTGTGTCCAAAGAAAATCATACAGGTTTAGAACAACGTAAGGGTGAGAACTCTCTCTTTAATATTTTGGAGAAAAACATTGCAGGATTTTTCTGTAATGTAAGTGAACGGGGCTCAACACAGACCATTTCTGACAGTCCAAAATCCATATTTAGGCAGCTTCAAAGTAATTTGTTGACTGGGCTCATGTGGGTTCCTCTGAAGTTGCCTAAATATGGATCTTGGGCCCTCAGAAATGTTATACGGTGAGCCTTATTCACTTGCATTGGAGTGTTTTCCTCCAAAGCCTTCATTTCGCTTCGACTGAAAAAAAGAATCACGTGCATCTCGGAAGGCCTGGAGCTGAGTAAATAATCAAAGAAATGTTCATTTTTAGCTGAACTACTCCTTTGACGGTAGAACCTGTACCTTTGCTGTCTGTTTTTCTTTTTCGCCTGACAGTGTGTCCTTTCTACAAAGAAACTGCTGTCAGGTACACGCTCAACACGGGCGCAGCATCAGCAAGTCGGGCTTTATTTGGACCTGGCCAGATTACGGCCGAGTCAATATTTTATCAGGCACGTTGAGCAAGCGCATGCAGATATATGGTTGCCTCTCGATCCCCTTAAAGCACTTCCCCTTCTCCCTTTGAGAGTGGAACACTTCTGTCCAAATCAGACACAATACATCTCGTAATCTCCCCGCTCTGATATCCAGCTTAATGTGTCTGCGCATTCCTCACGCAGACGGCCGCTGCAACTTATCACTTTGAAAAGAAGGAGCAGACTCATCCCTCCTTTCTTCTGGCCCGTCCGTGTCAGAGCCCAAGTGAAAAGTGTGAGTCCCGCAGACGCGTGGGTCTGTATGGACCTGATTGAATTAGTGTACGCAGCAGCCCGACATTACAGCTCTAATAGAAAGCTTGAAAGCGCTCTGCGTGGAGCGACGCCGTGGATTGGGTTGCCTGTCTTTCCTCACCTCGTTCTCAGCCAAGCGGCAGGAAACAGCTGGCCTGAATCGCTGAGTGCTTCTAATGAATTGAAGTCTTGGGTGTAAGGATGGACTGATTAGATGAGAAAAGACTAATATTCCTGTGTGACTTGGCTGAGTGCGGATGGGCTTGAAAGGCATGAGAGAGATGCCACGACAAACAGCCTCAGATGGGGAGGAACCTTATTTATAGAAGAGGAGGGCACGGCGAATCTCCACACCAGAGGGTTGCCTTTGCCTTTGCGGGATCGGGCAGGGCTCGGACAAACACGCCGCTGTGTTAACCTCAAACGCGAATCTCGCTCTCATCGTCCTGCTCCCTGTCACTGCATGAAATACTTCAGGGAAAATAGTTTTCTTGACAAAAAGTCGTACACATAATAAATAAGAGCACTTTTTCCAATTATGACCTTCAGAGTCCCCATACAATTGCCCGGTGATTGTGGTTTTTGCTTTTCAAAATGTACAAAAAAAAAAAAAAAAAAAAAAAAAAAAAGTTTTCATAGTTTTGGGCTCATGTTTACAGGAAATAATAAAATTAAAATAGTGTCAAAATAAAAACCATCAGTGCTAGAAATCCACACAGCTACAGTGTCTGTGTGAAACAAATCCATCATAAGGACGTTTTAACATCCACCTAAAACACGAGCCCGTAATCCATAAAAACGCTTCCTCCAGTGAAAAAGTGCTCTGGTCTGAATCAGGAGAGAAATCTGCACAGATCAAGCAAGCCAAAACAGCTCTAAAGAAATATGTGGCTAGATTTTGATGTGAGAGACAACAGAAGATGGACTTTTTTTCACTGGAGGAAGCGTTATTATGGATTATGGACTCATATTTTAGTTAAAAAAAAATAATAATAAATTGAATTGATGAATTTGTTTCTTACAAATACACAGCTTTTGTCTTCTCAAGATGTGAACTGATGGACTGGAGTGGTGTGGATTACTTGTGGATTATTGTGATGCTTTTATCAGCTGTTTGAACTCTCATTCTGACGGCACCCATTCACTGCAGAGGATCCACTGGTGAGCAAGTGATGCAATGACACATTTTTACAAATCTGATGAACAAACAAACACATCCTAATCTTGGATGAACTGAGGGGGAACTACTCCTTTAGCCAAAATCAGGGAGCCATGCAAACGTGTTGTTAAATTATTAAAATATTGACTTAAAATCTCGGGGATGCTACAAGTGAATATTTTATCTCAAGGGGGTTTGGGAATCCTTGCAACATTATGTAGATGTGTTTGTACTGTGTGTACTGTTTATAAAAAAAAAAAAAAAGCTTTGTTAAGGCCAGGAAAGTTCATCTGTTACTATAATATAAGGAAACCTGCTACAGAATTAATAGTCAGTTAGTGTAGTTGCAGCATCTGCCAGCAGGGGCAAACAAGGCCAAACCGTTTTGACCTCTTGTTTTAAGCACAGAAAGATCTTACATTGACCTTACCTTGTTTGACTAAATCAGCTAAACCAACGGTGTTGCAGATGACATCTCTTAATTTTCTAACATAAGCATCAGTGAGGATGACCTTTGACACTTTTTTCAGTGTGATCAAGTACAAAAGACACAAGTTACTATCACTACGGTCTACCAATCATTTGAAAAAAAAACAAAAAACAAAAACAGTTACAGTTACAGTTCAATCATTTCAAACAATGCAGTCACTTTAAACATGAACTGAACCAGGAAAGTCAACCTGATATGAAAACAGCTCTCTCACGTTCTCAGACCGGTTTTGTTTCTGTTGTACTGCTCTGGGCTTCAGCGTGGACTGATATTCATGTATGTTTGTGTGAATGTGCTGTGTTCCAGTGTGATGATGTGAATCTGATCCCAGACCTCTGGTAATTTACAGCGAACAGTTTTCTTTTCTCTTCACTTTGTTAAGGGCTGATGAATCACTCCTTTTCATGCGATTCATCAAAAGCACAGCTGAAGGTTTATTGCATAGTTGCACTGTGAAAATATGACAAACAAACAAAGAAAAGAGCAGGCTATGCTACCCCTGGAGATACATTTTATTTCTTCCCATAATGCATTACAAAGGCAACTCAGCAGCTGCTTTGGTCCTCGCATCTGTGGCAATTAATCGTGCTTTTAAACGTAGTTAAGAGGAAAAGTCCTTGGTTAATAACTCGCGTTTTTCTGTGCAAAAGTGGAGCGCTTCGCAGGGAATTCGTCTGCACATTTTTCAACACCATTATTGTTATTAGTGGACTTAAAACCAGTGTATCCTTAATGAGATATGCAGATTAACCTTTTTGAAGTGGTTCATCATTTTATAATCCTATCAGGAGAATCATTTGCCTCCTTGTATCTTGTACTTTGGTTGCACTCTCTAATCACTTTTCATTTTGGATAACTTAATAACATACTTAAATACGGTCTCTCGGCGCTTTTTTCACAGACGCGTCGAACGTAATTGAGAATAATGGCCGCGAGACAATAAGAAAAGGAGAAAGCGCTGATTTATGTAGCGTGTGTAAGCGCGGCTGTGCGGCCAACTGCAACAGACCAAAGTAAACACTACTTTTCATACTTTTCAGCTGTTTTAAGCTTCTCGGCTTTGAATTATATCAGCTTTAGAGGGTTTCTGAGGAAAAGAGCTGAGGCTGAACTCTTGACATTTCCACTGCTGAAATATGCTAAATAATGAGAGAAAATACAGTCTCGGAGCATGTCGAGGAAGCGTTTTGGCCGTATACTGTTTCAAACCGAGCAGTTACACATATTTTCACACAGGCAGAGGCTCGGCTGGCCGCAGTTGTTGGCGCTCCGCTTCTCAATCTTTATGACAACTCGCCACATGCCGTTTGTCTTCAAATTGACCTTAGCCCAAGTATAAATAGATGCTCGCAAGGACAGAAGATCAATGTCTGTTCTTGTTTTCTTCATTTTCTCAAATGTCAGGAGGTCTGCCCGCAGTTTTTGTTCGACGAGCTGTTAGTCATGCTACGGCTCACCTAAAACAACTTGTTTATTGTTGTGCAAATGAGTGCTTTGTCACGTGTGGAGAGAAACGCTTTAAACGGTCACTTAACACGCCGACTTCTTCATAGTGCCAAGGACCCCAAAATATGATGAACCTAGAAAACATGAGGGCAACAATCCCACTTCTACTGGGGAAGAAGGACTGCTTACTTTTCTTTAGACTAGAGACAAAAAAATGAAAATATGATCAGAAATGCACTTTATTTGTTTTTAAACAAATGTTATAAAGAAATTATGCAGAGAAACATTTGAAATGAAATTCAGATTTGTATCTATAGCATTTATAAAGATCAAGAAGCTTTACAGAAAACAGTAATAATAGTAATAATAATAAACAACATGTTAAATTAAATTGAAATATATGTTTATAACATAAAATAAAATACATTTTAAAGTAAATGCACATTTGTTTCTTTCACAACCACTGAAGCACTGTTGTTGCTTTTTGTTTGTTTGTTTGTTTACATTTTACATTAATATTTAAATTTATTTTTAATAATGTAAGTAATGACAACCACTGGCACACTGGTTTAAAAAAGTAAAAAAAGAAAAGAAAAGATATATATATATATAGATAGATAGATAGATAGATAGATATATTGTTGCAAAGCAGCTTTACAGAAAACAGTAACAAACAACCACTCAGACACTGATTTAATGACTTAATAAGAATAAGAATTTCCAATTCATACATTCTAGCAACTACTGCCACACTGGTTTACAAAGTAAAAAGAAAAAAATAAAATAAAATAAAATAAAATAAAATAAAATAAAAAATTGCATTCTTTTATATAGCTTTTTTTTTTTTTTTTACAATAAATGTTCCATAGCAGCTTTGCAGAAAACAGTAATAATGAATCATTGAGCAGCCTAAAATTGACAATGGCAGGGAAAACCTCCTTAGAAAGAGTTTGCACTTGCAATTTTGATCACAGGAACAGAAAAAAAAAAGTGATTTCACATATATGAATTGTTTTGTACTTTTCAGGTACAATTGTGCATAATCCTTTTGTCCTTGCATTCTTTTCTTCTATATTTGAAGCATTTCAAATCTGCTCACTGCTGTTCTTTCCTGCTTGCGTGCATCCTCTGTCGTGGAGTTTGACAAACATGAATCACAATGCAGTCGGCTTCTCCAGGTGATGAGTTTGTAGTCTTGCTGCACAACGGCGGATGTTGATTCAGCGTCACATTAAAGAGCTCTGAGAGTTTCTCCTGTGTCTCGGCTTCCCCTAGACATTGTTGAACACTCTAATAAACTCTCTTCAAAAAAGACGACAGGCAGGGGAAAGACAGAGGAGCGCTTTAAAGGCAGCCGCTGCTAATTAGCTGATAAACCTGACAGATAGCATTTAACAAGAAAATCTGGCAAACGCAACTCGAGGGAGGACGCGGGAGGAAAAGGTATGAAACTCTGTCATGCTCGCTTTAAATACCTCACAACCGAATTGAAAGAGAAAGCATGTCGTCTGCTTGTGCTCATCCACCTGCGGATCTCTCTTTGTGTCAGAGCTGAGAGACCGATGGACCTGATCTGAGGTCAGATGCTTCTCACGTGAGGATCTGCAGTGTGAAAGCGCTCCTCCATCATCAGGACATCATCATCCTCAGTGATGCACAGATATGACAGTATGATTTCATGAGGTTCCACTGCACTGGAGCGCTCAAAAAATCAGATTTATAACGATTTATGTCCAAATGCCCGGAGTAGGTCTTGAAATGTTGTAACGATTTGCATGCCATGAAACTCTACAGAATGTTTCCCATTTTCTCCATTGTGCTGCCCACAGACATGTGAAGGCTGAGAGATTTATGATGTCTAGGCAAATGAATGTCTGTTTGCATGTGGAAGCGTGTCAGGGTGTGCATAACAAATTCTTATTAACCAGATCTCTGAAATACTCGATTCTGATTGACCCACTGCACCATTTAGGGGTAAAATAATTCAGGATAATGACCATGGTAAAACCCCTGTAAAGCACAGCCTGCCATTGCTTATTGTAGTGGTGAAATCCAACACATAAAACCCTTCTAAACATATAATCATGCATAGTTAGTTGGCATTACATTACAGAACTGTAACAAGTTGGACAGGTTGTGACACGCCTTCATCCTCAAAAACCACAAACACTTTGCAAGAAAATATGATCCAGACTATATTAAATATGGCTTCACTTGCAACACAAGTAAACAAGGTTTGTGTCCTCGACCACAGTGTGTTTTGTGCTGAGTTATTGCTTCCCAAAGCATGAAATACACAACTAAAGAGAAGCTTTATACAGAATTTAGCCCAGTGTTGTTCTGTCTGCTGCTCTTCATGCATTTCCAACAATTCGATGTCAGTCTTCCTATTCAGTCTATGGTTAATATGTGAATTAAAGGAGAAGTTCGCCAGATTTCAATCAGCTTTGTATTCTTACAATGTCTGTAATTTACTGACCAATGTGTATTAGATATCTTGCTCGTCAGGTCATCAAAACACACCATTTTTCACCATCTTGCTGATGTTTGACAGCTTCGGGGCTTCCGTTAAAACTAGAAATTGAATTTCTGCATTTTTAGCATTCGCACTCAGAGACTGTCGAATCGAAAGCGGGACGGCACCACAATCAAAAATGCATTTATGGGTAGTAAAGTTTCTGGCAAATGGCAACGCCACAGGCCTTTTTCTCTGTTTTCTCTTGTCACGTTGCACCGAATTCTGAATTGTTTGCCTTTCTACTGCTTAGACAGCCAAATTTTGATTAAAAGCCCATCTTGCCAGCAGTGATTACCAATTTAATTAATTGAAATGAAGTTTTTACATGTTTGTTACGGGTTATGTCGGGTCACTTGAAGTCCACTGTAAAATCTGGGTCCTGAAGCAAAACTAGTTTTGACTTATTTCTTCATCTCACACACGCACTTTAATTAGTTCGCATCCTGCAGCAATAACCTTCAGTGAGTAATTACACAGAAAGGGTGGAGGGTGAAGAAAGTAGATGAGAGAGAGAGAGAGGCGGTGTGGGAAAATGAAGATCTACAGCTTTCCTTCGACCGAAGGAATGTGCGCCACGTTCACATCTCACATCCCATCCAGCCGTGGACGTCACGAAGGTCCGGGCAGGTGGAAGGAGGGATTCTGGGTTTTGCAGTTCCCCCACTTTCAGAGGCCTCCTCCTCTTGCGGAAACAAGACGGTGTAAACTTCTGTGTAAGCGAACCCGCAGAGAACTTCAAAAGGGTCAAGGATCCTGCCGGGATTTGGCCGGCGAGATGCTACCCGATAGATCCTGCTCTTCCAGTCGCATTAATTCGGGGCTGCTATATTTGTCCGGGGAAGCGCGGGCATCGGTGAACTCTCCGAGGGAGGGGATAGAGGGTTAATGCCGCCCTGATCCCCTAGGAGAGTATTGGCTTCCAAGGGAGCCACAAGCAGCCGGGCAGCAGCCGGGGGAGATCTAGTGCCTGAGCCCTGCACAACTTGAGAGAAACTAGCAGAGTAATTTGAGCTAATGACTTAGCGGCAAGCTCTGGCCTGACCCCGAGCTTGGCTGGAGCAGATGCTATCAGCTGAACAGGGCCCTGTAAAACGTGAAAAAGCGCTCCGGCTGGCCCCTGCTCGCTCTTTAGTCCACGAACCGCGAGTTAAGGCCAACTAGCCCATTAGCATTCCGGCCGGGACACGCTAAACAGAATTTTAATTAGCGGCGATATCGGTGGAACTTGGTTCGGTGGCCTCGCCGGGCTAATGGCCGCTGTCCGCGGCGTTCCCCCGCGCACACGTGGCTCGTCAGGGGATACTGTGTTTGTCTGCGAGGCATGACCGAAATGCAAGAGAGGCGCAGATGGAAGCAGAAGAGAGGAGAGCAGGGCGGGAACCGTGCGTACATGTGGCTTATTTTAAACGGAGACGCTAATGGGGACTCGCTGTTTGCCTCGGCTCGTGAGCGCGGTCTCATTAGCGCGGCCATCTTTCTTAAATTATATCCCGGTGTTAACAGCGAGAAACGTGTGACGTGCGAGATCAGATGAGATCACATCAGATCACGGGATTGGATTCAGTAAATACGATACCTGTGTGTGGAACAAACATCCATTGTGTCACACCGGTGAAATGCTGGCAGGCCGAGCTGATGTAGGCGACACAAACTGCAAAACAGTAGTAACGCATCACATTCTTCAGTATTACGGATTTATTTTGTGCATCTAAAACACTATTATTCGTTGTCTATTTTTTATAAATAACGATGGTGCATATGCTTTTATCAACTGGTTGTAATCATGTTTACGATTTTTAGTTGAACCTTTTACTATACTAGATTTTAATAATAATAATAATAATAATAATAATAATAAAAGACTAGCTGAGCGTGTGAGAGAGGATATGTTTTAACGATATTTAGTTACCTCTCTTATTAGTGCAAACAGTGACATATTAAAGAATAGCATTCCCTCGGCCTGGCCTCATCTTACAGCGCTATCAGAGCCATCCACACCCTTCATTAAACTCTCCACCAATATTTTTCTTTCTCCTCTCTTTGCTTTCTTTGTCATTTTGCCACTATTTGGGTTCAGTCGACCCTCCTTGATCATTCACGAAAATGCCTTTTCTACAAACTTAACACATAACACATTTCCACCCAGGAAAATCTTCCTTATCGCATTAAATGCTTTCCAAAAGCACGTTTTATTTTTCAAACGGACAAATTCACAAAAAGCGTAAATTGACTACGTGTTAACAACAAGAGAACGGACGAAAATCGCACAATAAACAGCAGCTACTAAATCAGCTTCCCTGAGAAACGAATATTCCGTGGCTGTCTACTGTATTTGGCAGGAACTGGAGGCCGAATGGCAAGCTGACGGCTCTAATGGTCTTATTTAGAGTCAGTGTGGACAAACTCTCTCCCGTGCCTTGATCAGTCTAATGGGAGGACATCTTCTGTGACACCTTTATGGAAGAACCGACCCAGGACTCACTTTAGAGCCTCGGAGACTTTGATGTATCTTATTAAACCCACATGTACTCGATTTGTTAATACTTTTTCTCTCCTTTCCTGACCTGAAATGTTATTTACGGCCTGACTCTAATGGTAGATTAAAGTTGTAAAGATAAACGGTGCAGAATAGAGGAGGCCATTAGAGGCAGCTTTCAGAAAGTGTCTTAATGTGCTTGCCCTCTCCACTTGGATTCACTGAACTATGTTGGATCAGCATATGTGTTGCACAAACACACACACACACACATAGAGACAGAGAGAGAGAGAGAGACGCTTAGGCATTTTTCACAGAGTAACTATCAAATGAACGTCTTCGTGCGTTTTCGTTTTGCCTATCTTGTTATTATTGACAAATCCCAACAACTGCATTAAAAGATCTTTACAGTCTTCGTTTTAATTATTTGTATTTCCACTCGTAAACGCAATATTACAGCCTTGAACAGACAAGCAATTGATAAGCGGGAAATCTACTGAAGTCGTCCAGTATCTTATTTAGAATTCAAAGCGCTGATTAAAATATCGTCTCAAATCGGCTTAATGGATAAATAAATGTCCTTATCCTCGCCGCCGCAAATCAGTCCAATAACTCGGGCTCCTTTACTTCACCTTTACCTGATCCCAATCAAACAGAGGTGGCTGAACTTCTTTGATGTTTTCAAAGGCTGTTTTACAGAAACAATAACTCTTTTTATTGAGAACAAATGTTGACATTTGAAGGGAGTATGAATGGAAACCGCCTGTGGTGCCATTTTGACAACAGTGGTCGATCCCCCCGGGATCCCACCTGAGATTAAAGGCTGAATTTCAATAATTCACCTCTAATAATGAAGCCTTTCGCTCAGGCCTGTGTATGCACAGGCGCAACACGCTTCAAATGACAAAACCGAGAAAATGACAGAATCCATCTCAACACTGACCTGAATTCTGTTGTGTGCGTTATGGCATTAAACGCGCGTTAAATATTACAGTCATCCTAAAACCAGTGCGTGCAGTGGTTATTTAATTATTAATCGTTTAAAAATCTGTATTTACAAATAGCTCTCAGGATATTCTAATAATAACAATTATATTTTGCATTATATCTCGTTATTATTATGATGATTATTATTATTATTATTAGCTATTATATTATATAATAGTGACTATACCCCAGTTTTTAATAGCGGTATCGAAAGGTTGTTGAGGTTAACACACAGTGAGCCGCAGTAATCTGTTTAACTAACGCCTTTAAAATTTTAACGGGGTGGCCCGTATAAGAGAGACGTCATTGCCATCGCACGAGAGCGCGCAGGGCCCCATCGGAGCTGGCAGATGTTTAGACACGATTTTATGGATCGTTCAATATCGGTCTATAATGAAGCCCGACTGACCATCTTAAAACCCCGCCGGGAGCTCATAACGCTTCCTTTCCAGCCCTGTATTCATCATGCTGAAAAATAGATGAAGGCCTGGATTATAAGCAGCCTCTATTATTCACTGCCATCAAGAGCACATTCAACATTCACGCTTCATATTCACACACACACACTGGATATTCTAAACGCACTTTTGTAGAAATAAAAAAAGAAAAAAAAATCAGCAGGTCTGAATTGATAAAATTATTATAGCAATTAAAATCTATTTGTTCTATTTGAGGATGTGAAAGAATGACACTACGATTAGAATATAATTGCGTCTTGAAAAACAGGCCAGTCCAAATGGTGCCAGTGCAGACTAGCGCATTTTATTTACAATCAGAGATATAAATTAGTAAAAGTCTCATTGTTAACAACATCGTGTAACTTCGGCTTTTTAAATAAAAACCAATCATAATTTATTTACAAAACAATGTTCAGTTACCGTTGCAATACAACTTGCATAAATTATAGGCATTACAAAAATAAATATCAAATGTATTCCACTCTTAGTCAAGTTTATACCAGTCCCGAGTTCTCGTTTACACTTCACACCTCTAGCACATAAAGTCTGATAGGAGGTCTAGAATGTCCCACACGCGTGTGTACAACTGGTGGCAATGAAGCTACTATAGGGATCCTGAGAAATAAGTCTCCTCATCGAAAAGTCACATATGTTGGGATAAAGTACTTCATCAATAAATCAACAGTTCATCCAAACCAGACTGGCTGAATTGTGCCTTAAAAAATTCGCTCTTTTCTTTTTTCTTTTCTTTTCTTTTCTTTTCTTTTTTTTCTTTTCTTTCCTTTCCTTTTCCACAATCGTACGTGTTATTGTTCTATAGGCAGGTGCTCTGTAGTCCGTGCGTGTACAGTGGCACACAAAAGGATCCGCGTAAGAGCAAATGTTAGTTTAAAACAGCTTGGGGAGAGAGAGAGAGAGAGAGAGAGAGACAGAGAGGTGATGGCTTGTTCGCTTTGTTCAAAGCAATTGTGACACCTACCTGTGAACCAAGGAAACAAAACCTACATCAGTCGATTTTCCAAAAGGAAAAAAATAATAATACAGCTATTGCATAAAATTTAGAAATCCACACTTAATCTACACAACCATAAAGCAGGCCTCATATTCATACTCAGTGGAACATATTAGCTGACAAGAACAATACGACTAATTAAATATGAGGAAGTGGCCTCTGGAAACATTCCAATGTTGTCATAAAAACGGCACATAAACTGCACTTAAAAGCTTATATTAGCGACTTACTTGAAAGATCTTCCTGGTCTTTAACTCGACAGGTAAGACTGGGATCTTACTGTGAAAACCTCGGTGGGGTCTGCAGAAAATACACACCCGTTTTAGTAAAGGGAAATGACTATTAAATACTTCTTACAGTGTAGACTTGACGCTAGCGTTCGATTATGAGAAAAAATAAACAGCTGCCAAAGCGTTCAAACAATAAAATAAAACAGCTCTGAACATGCGGCGATGACTCAAAAACAACAACAAGCAACTAAGAAAATCATTTGCGCGATTACATGAAAAAGTGCCTCAACTAATTCATTTAATATAGATATTTTATTGGATAGACAGTTAGTTATATAACATGTCAATCTCAGCAGTATGTATATATATATATATATATATATATATATATGCACCCTTTACGCACCTTTTTTGGATTCTGCATTGGAGGCCCTGAAATGTTGTTCAGTCTGGTTTGGATTAGTCTTTAGCAGTGACTCGCCGCTCTGTTTGTGCAGGAGTCCCTCACCAGCTGAATTATAGCGCAGTATCCCTTGGCCCTGCAGCGGGCTGAAGTTGCCATAGTTTGTGTAATTACTATAAAACGGCGAGGTGTAATAAAGCGGCCTTCCTAATATGGAGGTGGCGGGGTACACTGCGCCCGCCGGGGACGCGCTGGGCGCCGTGGAGGTCAAAAGGCCAACGCCCGGGGGACAGTTCTGCTGCTGCTGCTTTGGGTCCGAAGTGGCGATCTCGGCTAATGACCAGAGTTTAGGTTTGACGGTTTGGTTTTGGCCGTCCAGGCATGTTTTGTTGGTGCTGTTTCGGTTGTCCTCTCGGTGATGATGGGTCAAGAGAGGAGCCTCCACCCCGGTCAGAGGGGAGGATGTCACCGGTTTGGGTGAGGGGCCTCTTTGCCTATCCTCGCGGCCCGTGTCGAGATCACTCGCGTCGCATTTGTCCTTGGTATCGGGTCCAGAATCGCAAACCAGGTCCCCGGTCCTACACGTGACCTTCTCGCCGTCCGATTCCACCGAGCACGAGTGATCTGTCAGGGCATCGACGTGCAAACTGATGCCTGCAGACAAAAACCACACTGCGATGAGTTACTGCTGTCAAAACCGTGCGAAACTTGCACAACTTCTTAAAATGTACAATTATAATTCTGTACTATATAATAAATAGAGCTGCATTATGCAGATGTCAAATATTTTTAAATTACATATGCAGTGCGTTTGCGTTTTTCCGTTTTACCAATCGTAAATACATTTAAATTAAATTAGCGTATAATAATAATAATAATAATAATAATAATAATAATAATAATAATAATAAATACTAATATGTAGGCTACCTTCGTCCTCTGCAGACGCTTCACTGTTGTCCATGTTTTTATCCGTGCGTTCGTCTTTTCTCTCCCCATCGGCGTCGTCCTCATCCTCGTCCTCACTTTTATTCCGCGGTGCCCATGTCATTTTGTTCTCTTTCTTGAGTCTCCGTCTGGCATTAGCGAACCAGGTGGACACTTGCGTGAGGGTCATTTTCGTGATGATGGCCAGCATGATTTTTTCTCCTTTTGTGGGGTAAGGGTTTTTCCTGTGCTCCTGCAGCCACGCTTTTAACGTGGCTGTCGCGTCCCGCGTGGCATTTTTCCGGTAAGCAGGATCGTTGAGCTGGTACGGGTAACCGGGACTCCCGTACGGGTGATAACTGATGGCTCCTGCCATTCCCGTAGTGTGCGCGTCATACGGAGACCCCTTCAAAAATAACAGTTTTTGTCAGTCAACTGTGTTATTCATATTTTTCGTCCAGCCCTTTTTTAAAATTTATTTACAGCGTAAAATAAATATAGCGCAAATTAAACAAAATCAATCAACGTTTTGTGACATTTGAATGCACACGAACTAATGATCTATTCTGCATTGTACAACGCTAATGTTATTAATGAACGTTATTATAAAGTGTAACCAAAAATATAATACTAATAATAATTAAGCCAATAAACAATGATTAATCCTTCATGCAATTATCAGAATGCACAATTACATGGGACTGGGGTGGATAACAGATAATGGGTAATTGCAGCCATTTTGCATAATCACCAGGCTGACTTTCCCAGTGCTCTTTCAGTGTCAGAAGCATATCAGTGAAGCGCAGCATTACAAATCCTATTAGAAAACCACTGGATATGGACCGTTTTTACCCGCTTTCATGTGCCATGTCATTAGCATTGCAATTCATCAGTTGACGATTAAATAACGCCTATTTAAGCTCACATCCTTCCAAATCTCGTCTCAAAAATATCCTGTGCAGCCGCACACTTTTTTTTTTTTTTTGTCTTGTTAATAATTGTAAAATATCACAAGCAATAATTTGAGCTATTGTCTAAAAATAACACCGCGGTGTTTTAACATCAAGGCCTATTAACGGAGCAAAAGTAAATTGTAAAAGTGGGCCTGGAGGAATTCCAAGACGTATTTAGCCTCACGCCGTTATTGTTTCTTGGAAATACGCACGCATTTATAGCTGTAAATTTTACTCGCGACTTTATTGCCGAATAGAATAACTTTTAGATCATAACCAGCCGTACAGCCGAGCTGCATTTGTATTCATGACCCGCGCGAGCTTTCCTTTGAAACACACACACGCGCATGCAACTCCCGAACCCACAACCAAAACTATAACCATCCTATCATGCAATATTCATGCATTCCTATCAAGAACAATGAGTCGTGAATGGCGACGGCTCTCCATCCACAGCAGCGCTGTTTACCATGTAGGACGGGAATCCCGTGGCTGGATCTGTTGAATAGGGCAGAGGGCTGGAGAATCCGTTGGCCGAGGCTGTGAACGCCGCCGATCCGGGGTACGGGCTGAACGCCGAACCGGACGAGGACCGGGCCAGCTCCTCGCTCCTCGGGGCGGCCAGCGGACAGGAGTAGAGCGCCAGAGAGCCCGGGGGCTGGTAGAGGTAACCCTGAGGATAGGACATTATTATAGGTTCTCTCCAGAACAGGAACGCGGGAGGGCAGAAAACGGGCTGATCGATAGAATCAGCGCATTTAACCAGCGCGCGCAGGGATAAACTAATAAAAGAAAAGAAATAAAAGCGCAAAAGAGGAAGAGCGATCAGCAGAGTGCCGTCATGAAGATCCCCTAGCGTCCGTTTGTTTGTAGTGCTCGGGAGTGGAGAGTGAAGAGTTGCTGGAAGGAGCAGGCGAGTTTCTGAGAGCATTGGAGAAACAGGAGCTGTCAATCACGGCTCATCTAAATATTCCATCTCCGCCCCCTCTCCCGCGCTGTGAAATGCAATTCCGGAACAAAACCGGCACAGAAAGCAGCCCGCGCGTCCTCGTCGTCGCGTTTCCGTCGTTTATCTGCCGCATTTTTCTTGCTTTTTGATTTATTTCGGCGGCGGACGGATGACATGGTGCCATTTTCCCATTTGTCATTTCTTTATAAAAAATCCCGCCGCGGCTGTGGAGGCTTTGCTCGTGCATTACAGCGTATTTACATAGCCACACAAGAGTAGCCTACTAATAAACTAGATGCACTAAATATAACCGCGCATTGCATTTGTAATTACACGTCGTTAAGAAAGTGCTTTTTACTCTCTTCAAACTACTGCACAAAACCTGACAACGAAATGCATGCAATATGCAAATACATTTCCAAGGGAAATTATGTTAGCTGCATTTTTTTTTTAGTTGAAAAGTTACTATTATTATTATTATTATTGTTGTTGTTGTTATTATTATTTTATTACACATATTATCAGTATTGCACGAACGCAATATGAGTGAACTGTGCAGTCACTGACAGTAAATACAATCAGCCGTTCCTTCACTCCACTGACCAGGTTTCACCGTCATAATTCAGTTGTTGCATCCGTAAATATTTATTGTAACGCACAGCTCTGTAATGTAAAGAGTTGCTCTTTTGAATCAAAGGCTAATTGCCGAAATGTGCGGTGAGTGTGAGGCGCTGCTGTGTGAACGCTGGGAGCGTCAGTGCGCGTTCAGGCCGGTGGGAGGTGTGAGTCCTCTTCAGCTCAACCTGTCATATTTCTGCTCTCTAATCGCAGGAGGTCTTCCGACCTGACAGCAGGAGTTTGTCTTCCACATACCTGTAACATATATTTAGAACTAATTCAGCAGGAATAGTTTTCTTTAGCACGTCACGGTTCGTGACGGGAAAACACAAACACACACCGGGAAATTATGACTCAAATAAATAACGGGCTGTGACAACGACTGGCAAAAAGAGATGTGCAAATATGATTATTTGACTTCGACTTTTGTTACTATAAATACAAATTCAAATTAATATAAAACGCGTAAAACGGGTGGTGAGGGAAATGCGTTCGTAAAACGCTTTTAATTGTCGGCTGCATTATGGTAAATAATTTTCAAGGATATACCGTTTCTTAAATTGAAATGATTGGAATGAAATGTAAGGCACTTACTGTAATAAATAAAACACGCAAATACGATCCGTAAAGTCCTCTGGTATGGCAGTCAAATACAACAATACGAAAAATCTATTTCGCATATTAGCAATGATCATTTAAAGATTATGCAAGGATTAGTGGAAATTAATTGAAATATCGATTAAATTGACATTCAGGAGGAAGTAAACGATTGTCATGCTATGTTAAATAATGGTGGTAGTGGTGAAAAAAAATGTTCGAATTAAAACAAAGCGTTATTTTTATTTACTGCACAGGCTACAATTAATTTCATAACAAAACGTCTCCACATTTTCCATCCCTCTGTTTCTCATTCCGACACGAATAGCAGGTCTAATTTCTACCCTACGTGCCGCCCTGTTTCTACCCGCTTTCTTATTTCTGTGCTAAAGTAATTTGTAAAGACTGGAAACAGATTAATTTGGCGCTGATGGCTCACAGAGGACACAGGAGGCGCGCGGCACTGAGCGCACAGCAGGGGGCAGTAGGTTAACTAGGTTAACTTCCATACTTAGAAACCCTCGTGATATTTTAGTCCCAGCAAACATGATGGAATTATAGGAGATTCAGCCCAAGACTGCAGCTAAGTATCAGTGAAATGCCCTTATCCAATTCACCGGCAGAAGCCTTTAAACATGAAATTATGGAATTAACTGACAATGGGCTTGCATGGTATTACTGACTCACATGGCTGAAAGAATAATATATATATATATATATATATATATATATAATAGTGTGTGTGTGCATATATATATATATATATATATATATATATATATATATAATTAAGTAATACTATTGCATATATATGCACAATTCAAATAGACCCAGTTTCCATTATTACTCAGAACTTAATGAATATTGCAGACAATATGATATTATCTAATAAGACATAATTAATTCATGTTAAATAGCTGGGTAGTTTCCTTTATTTTGTTGTTCTGCTGAACAAGGCATTTAAATGTGTATAAGATCCTAATTTACATGATTATGTCATACATTTGAATGTCTAAAATTGAAATGCATGCAAAAACACGTCCAAAATAAACAGTTCTGATTATGAAACATATTGCACAATCTATGCATAATTAATTTATTTAGTTTAAAATAGCTGATTAATATTATTGTTATTATTATTGTTGTGTAAGAGCATGCAGTGAGTGAGTTTTGCAGTCCTGAACAGTAAATACAATCAGCTGGATTTCCCAACAGAACACTGGCCTTTTAGACCATTGATCAAGTTTTACCGACAAAATCTGTAATTATACGGGTCCTTATGCTCAATAAAGCTGATTACACTGAGAGCAAAAACACACACACACACACACACAGGCTCCTTACAGAGTCAGATTTATGATGCATGCCATCGATTTGGATAGAAGGAAACAACTATTGATTTTTCATATTTTTCCGGGGCCGTGTTTACTCCGGGATAATGCAGCGCGGCAGTGGCAGCTCCAGTGAGCAGCGCAGGGATTAGCAGCACTGCCTTTTGATGAGATAAATTACTCAGTGCAACTTCAATGGCCAAAGGGTACACTTTGATCTTATATTACTTCATTTACCCTTATGACTAAATGATTATTGATTTTATATTCTTTACTCTGAAATGTGAATGCCAGGCAGCTGACAGGGTTTCAAGTGCTGTTTCTGTGAAGTACAATTCTCTTCGGCCCACTCCGTATGCATGTGTTTGTGTGTGAATAAATCTTGGAGAGCATATGTGTGTGTGTGCATGTGTTTATCTTCCTCATGCATGTGTGTCTGCTATTTTAGAAATATGAAGGCTAAACAGATATTGTTTGCTGTAACCTGTGTGTCCTGTTAACATTTCCCTCTTGTGTTCACATCAGTCTGAACTTTGAAACTGAACACTGAGGTGAATACAGGCTCCTGTGATGATCACACTCACAGATATATAATGACACACAGAGGCAGAGCACAGGGTCGAAACCACCACAGACACTGAGTCTCCCCAATATTTAGAAATGACCAAACATATGTGGTATTCTTGATTTTGAACACATTTTTTTAGGCCAGCTTTACTATTTATACCAAACTGAAAAAGAGTGCAAGATGTAACTACGGACATGTAATATTTGCCTTTTTTTTTTTTTTTTGTGAATATAGAAACGTTGAATAACAGTAAGATCCATTATTTTATTTATTTATTTGGCTAAATTCTGCCATTTTGAATAAAAAAAAATGTAATTGAAATTGACAATAAACACTGCTGTTTTTTTTTTTCTTTTTTTAAATTGAACCTAAGACTGAACAGGCTGAACATAACAGGTGCAAATTTCAAAATAAAAATATTATATTTGCAAATACTTTGTACCTTCTACAAAAACTCTATGTAAGTACTGGTACTTCTGTTTGGGCTGAGGCTGGAATTTAGCGAGTTTGAAGAAGAAGTATTTGATGGACGTATACTATGTGTCAGGAGCATTCACTCAGTATCATTATCTCATTTTTGACCGAGATGGCTTTTAGCTGGTTTTGCATCTGAACTCTTCATATGTGTGTGTGTGTGTGTGTGTGCATGTGTGTGTTCCTCATGTACCTGTTTTGTTAAAGTTTTTTGAGTTGGATTATGTAATCAGATTTCTAAGTATTAAGTACTTGTATTAACTTAAACATTTTTGTATTAAAAAAAAAAAAACAATTCCTCTTTTTCATGTTTTTAATTTTTCTTTCTAAAATAGCCTACAGCTTGTATACACTCAGAAAGACTTCACATTTTGTGGACATTCACACAAAGATCAGTCATTAATCAGGTGGTGACACATTTGACTACTGATTTACAAAAATCATTTCAGGTTGAAGAAGTGTTGCAACATTACATCAACTACTGATGAACACATTGATGATTTATTTTAATTATCAAACAGAGCATTATTTATCCATGTATTTCTGTCTTTGAAACGCTTTTGTCTTTCAAACACATTAAAATTCACACAATTTGTTTTGTAATCTGATTTTTTCTTTGTTTTTGTTTTTTTTACCTTATATATACTTGAACACTTTCACAAGAAATATTTTATTAATTATCACATTTGCATGTTCTCTGAGGCTGGTTATGGTCACATGACATGCAGGTAAAGAAATAAATTATTTCAATTTTTTTGTAATTTTTTTTTTATTTATTAAATTTGATTTTAATTTTGAATTTGAACATTTATTTAATGATTTAATAAATTATTAGTTTTTCATTAAACCCCTGGCAGTTCTTTCATAAACACCAATTTGGGAAACCTTGATGTTATATAATGTTTAATGCACTTCATGATGTTTTTTGGGTGAGAACCAGAAAGATGAAGTGACATTTCACCAACTTTAGGAGGGCCTGTTGATTTGACTTTGTGTACTAATTTTTTCTAATAAAAATTGTACAGTCATGGATGACAGCATGCTTTTAGAAAGCTCATCAAGAGCTTTTATTTGAGATATATATACACATATACATATACATGGATATCACCCAAAATGTCACTTACGCCCTTCTGGTTCTCACCCCTCGAAATATATTTTCTTAATGCCAATATGGTAAAATATTATCCTATTTAAATCAATGTGATACACAAGTTACGTCAAAAGTTATCTAAAAGTAGTCTGATTATATTATATTATATTATATTATATTACCTAAAATGTGTAATGTAACAGATTACATTACTAGCTACAATTTTTGTCATGTAATTTGGAATCAGTAACAGGTTACAATTTTTAAGTAATCTGCCGCTCTGGGGACAGGTTTAGTGGTTTGGTTAGGTTTAAGGTAAAGTGCGGTTGGGTTAAGGATTAGGGGTTGGGTCAACAGTTTAATTATAGATGTAACTAAAAAATGTAATTACAATGTCAAAAAACACGTATGTGCACATACGTGCATTGTATCAATTGATAGACCGCAGTTACAATACTTAATATAATGTGGGTTCTCATCATTTAATTCGTTTAAATAAAAGGAGTATTTAAAAAAAAAAAAAAAACATGTTTACATGTCTTTTCGCCAGTTCGCTGACAGAGAGAATTGGCGAAAGGAACCTTTTCACATTCTTCAGGACTTGATTCAGTGGTGAATCTGCATTCTGGTTATCAGAAAGCGCGCGCTTCACGGAAATATATAACGTGAGGTAGCTAAAGCGGCCCGTATCAACTTACGTCTTCTTTGAACTCGCCTCTGAATGCCTGCAAATCCCAAAATGTAAGAAAAGACGAGTGTTTGTGTGTCCGTAGGCACCTTAGCGTGAGCTAGATTTGCTGTTATTTCATCACGTTTCTACAGCGAGCCAGATCTTTGACGAGAGAGAAAAAAGTCCGATATGACAAAAAGCAGCAAATTTGAGCTGAGCCGGAGCAAACGAGAGCGCAGATAAGCATAACACAAAAAGCAATTTGTCTGTGTGATAATTCACATCTCTTTGGAGGTGCCGGTGCGGCGTGGAGATACAGCGCTCTCTCAATGCTCCGACCCTGCGCTTTGGGGCGATGCGCTCTTCTGTCAGGGGAGAATGTCTTTGGTCTTCTCCAGTGGGCCCTACGGGGCCGAGGAAGGGTGGCGACAGCCGTCATCTCGCCCGACTGGCAGCGGCGAGCTCGCCAGACCTCTAATCAGCAGCTATCCATGCGCTTGGCAGCGGAGGGGTTTCGAATCGGCACCTCGCCCCCAGTGAAAACCCCGAGCCCCGTCTCCTCTGGGCGAGCGCCGTTCGGGCCTCTGATGAAGTGTGCGCGGGAACACAGATGTTTGCTCGCCGTCTCCGGCTTCAATAGAGTCGTGAAGCGCCGCACACAGTCTCGATTTGTTTAACATGCCGCAGAAGGCCATGGATGTAAAAGAGCGAGAGCGAGCGGCGTTTCTGCTCTCCTCTTCTGGGCTTTTTTAAAAGCAGGAGGAACAAATCAGCAGGATATGGATGCCGTATCAACCAGCATATTGTGTTCGACGAGAGCCAGACTCTCTGTTGATGCACGCTGGCTGCGGGGGTCTGTGTTGTTTAGGTGGCCTACCATAATCATAGGTGGGTGTTTTCACTGTTCAGCCAGAGCGACGATATCTGTCCACAGATATTCATGGGTCGATGACAAGTACGGACGGCCAAGACGATGAAAGGGACAAATCTGTTCTGTCACATTTTTGCTTTCACACATGCTTGAAGAATGTTTCAAAATAAAGGTCCTTTTTCCTTTTTTCACTGCTTTGTTTGTCACATGACAACAAAATGGCGTCCTGCAAGCTGCTTTGATTTGGTGGAAATTTAAAATTTTGGAAACACTTTAGCATAGGGACCAGTTCACACCGTTAACTAGTTGCTTATTAGCATTCATATTACTAGCATGTTGGCTGTTTGGGGGTAACGCATTACAAGTAACAAGAGTTACGTAATCAGATTACTTTTTTCAAGTAACTAGTAAAGTAACGCATTACTTTTTAATTTATATTAAAAAGTTATGTTTTCAAACAAGTAACGCCAGTTACATTTTTTTCCTATTTATTGATTGAAAGCTCTCCAGTCCCCATGTTGAGAGAAATCTGATGTTTGTTACTTTAGTTCTACAATAAATGTGAACATGCATTAACTCATCACTTCCAAAAAAAAAAAACAGTTAAATGCGACTCAGAATATGATGCAAACCTGCAATAATTCAATATGTTAAATGATACAAATATCTTTTATGTATTTAATCCTTTTTTTTTTTTTTTTTTTTAACGAATGTTTATCTTTTAATGAAAATAAACTAACATTGTTTTTATTGCTGAAGAATGTTGAACTTTCATGTTCTGCAGTCTACTGTACAGATGTAAATGTACTTTTCCTTCAGCCTGAGGCTTTTGGTGTAAAAGGGCTTTTACATTTGCCAAAAATATAATTTCTTATATTAAAACAAACAAGCTAGCCCTGCCCAAATTTAGAAAGTAATACAAAAGCAATGTAACACATTACTATCCATAAAAAGTAACTAAGTAACATAATTAGTTACTTTTTTTAGGGAGTATTGTAAAATTGTAACACATTTACTTTTAAAAGTAACTTTCCCCAACATTGTAAAGCACATATTCTACATGACCGTATTCTACATCCCTAACACCACCAATACTTAACAACTATCTTACTAATTATTAAGAAGCAGCAAATTAGGAGTTTATTGAGACAAAAATCGTAATCCATGGTTTGTTAAGAACAAGAACTGGACCTTAAAATAAAGTGTAACCAATTTACATATATATATATATATATATATATATAAACAGTTTAGAATGTGAGGAAAAATCTTACGATGGGTACTGAAAAAATATTCTCACATTTTTCTGACTCCTTTCTTTCTCATCTAACTGAAATATTTTATAAACTTTTATAAATTTTACACAATGCTTAATATACTAAAT
Source organism: Labeo rohita (assembly GCF_022985175.1). NCBI lineage: Eukaryota > Metazoa > Chordata > Actinopteri > Cypriniformes > Cyprinidae > Labeo > Labeo rohita. The sequence goes on along the minus strand of NC_066884.1, from coordinate 38,255,250 downwards.
CGTCTTGTTTCTGAAGTAAATCAAGAATTAAGTTTAGATATTTGTACTGCAAAACAAGAACAAAAAATACAGAGGAAGAAAGTCACTTTTATGCGGTATAAAGAATTAGCAATAAAATATTATGCTACGCCAGTTTTTAAAGAGGTAAAATAAGCTTTTGTTATTATTCAGTTACACTTTTTTATTTTTATTTTTATTTTAAATAAAATAAAATAAAATAAAATAAAATAAAATAAAATAATCCAACCATAATATGCCTTCTCTTGAGATTTTCTTAAGATGTGTCCTCCTGAATTTTGTGTCTGAGTGACTGTAATGAGCGGACGGCTCATCATTACTGTATGATCAGGGATTTATAAGCCAGAGAAGACTATGAATGATGATTTTCAAATATTTGCAGGGCCAGAGAGAGCAAACCGCTGGCTTTATGATATACGGTGGCTTAATGATTTAAATGACCCTCGTCCATTGGCTGAGCTGAGTTTAATCAATTAAAATGACAATTTGTCGAGGGGTTAAACGCTGAGCTCCAGTGATCTGAAAGCATGATAAATGACACACTTGCATCTTCTCAACAACTCAAACTCTGCATAGAAACAAAGGTTTCAGAGTGTGTGATCAGCGACCAAATCACAGCGCAGGTACATTAATATAAAGTTAAAGTCTTCAACCCTAAAAACCTTCAGTCGTCTGATTGATAGAGTTCTTTTATCCAGTAAAAGGTCTTTTAGTGTAATTGCACAAACAATTCTTCAGAACATCTCACATCTGTTCGTTTGCTCATCTCTTAATCATCATTGCATTGCATTATATGTTCGGATCATTTCAATCTCATCTTACTAAGACATATTAGATATAGAGATATAGAGTGACCACTGATTTTGACATCATTTTATGTCAGTGTCTGCTGTGCTGTTTTAACGTTCATATTGATTTCATCTGCACCAAACTGCATATTTTTGTTCAGTTTAAGTCTCTGAATAAAACCGAGCTTCTCACTATTAGACTATTTGAGCCATAAAAGCATGACGGATCAAATACTCGACAAAAAACACACATGCATTGTGATTAATGGTTAAGTTCATTGTGCTTTGATGTTGTGGACTTCATAAGGAGCGCAGACCGCTGACAGATTGTCTCTCAAGCCCAAACACCAGCACGTCTTAAAACAAAACACATCTTCTCAGGAGCAAGTGGAAACGAGCCTTTGGTTCTCCGGGTTGTGTTTGCTCTAGCGGCTGATCCTATGGGAACACACCTAATCCATGTCATGTAGAATTAAGCTTCTGTCTCATTCATCTGCCTCTCGCAAGTTGGAGCACAAAGAGAGCTGTGTGAGAAGAGAAGGGCCACAAACGACAGGAATTACGCGCCGGACGAGTCTCGGCCGCGCAAGCGTCCAGACGGCCCGATTGATGAGGCCGGTGAATCACCTTAAATCAAAGGCAAATAAAAGGAGGCACAAAGAGGCGCAATTGGAAAAGGCTACCCGAGCCGTCCTCGTCCAGGTAGTCCAATAACGGCGGGCCGGGCGGATAGAGTTCCCTCCAAAGAGTCTGTTGACAGCGAGTGTCAGTGGTCTTTGTAAGCACTGTGCGGGGCCCGATAGGGTTACCTGTGGCTAATCCACGCTGACCTTGCCCGGGTTTCTGAACGAGGACGCTTTTGTACAGTCGGGACGCCTGAAAAGCTACGAGGATACTGACATATAACCGTCGGCGCAGGTCTCGCACCCACTCTTTTGTGGTGTTATCGGGTTGCATGTCTGGGACTGCAAATAAACAATGTTTGAGCACAAGTAAGGTGACATTTAAAGTGGCTCGGGAACGGCGCGATCGGAGCGACAGGTTCAAAAGGTCAGCCAGAGAGCGGGAGCGTTTCGATGACTTAAAAGAAATCCTATCGCGATGAAATGTTAGGGTGGCAGACGCAAACGGCGTACAAAATGCCACAACAGAGAGCGAAGCGTTGGCACACGATGCGTCGCGCCGGAAAGACCGAACTTTGAAGCCGAGAATGCCATGTAAACACAGAGCCGCTCGAAACCACGCCGAGCCGGAGGACGGGAGACCGATCAATCAAAGGCTCGGCTTTCACAAATCTTATCGGAATGAAATAAAATATCGCGTTCGCTTTCGGAAAAGAGCGGCGACTAATGAAAGCGCATCCAACTTCGGGTGCACAGACTCTAGCTTTATTAGTCAGGTCGTAAGATATCGTGCATTTGTCAAATGTAAACGATGCTCAACTTTTTCATACAAGAGATCAGGCGTCGTGAAAAACAGAGGGCGGACAGGATCGCTCTAGAACATCAGAAACATCCACAGTAAAAGACAGAGAGAGAAAGACAGGAAGTGGATGTTAGACAGACAGATGTGTTTCCAGCTGGAAGACATCAGCTGATCGTCAGCCCGTCACAAACACATCCACTTCTAGTGGAATTGACAAGACTCTGGTCATTTTTCCAGCACTTCGAGTTTGACATGAATCACAGTGTCTCTGTATGGAGGCAACCAAGATGGCCTTATTTATAAAAAAAACAACTTTATTTATTTATTTATTTATAATGCATCTGTTTGATTATTTCATGATTATTTTAATTTTTTTTTTTTTTAATGTATAGAATTTTGAATTACCATTATGTTTTGTATTATATAGTTTGTGGCTCATTTAAAAAGAAAAAAAAAAAGCCTTTTGCAATTAATGTTATGGACATTTGATAAAAATAGATGATTGCATGCATTGCCTTCTATTTCCTAACATATATTTTCAGATGCATGGTGCACAATAAGAAAAGTGGGCTACGGTAAATTACCATGCTGAATACGAAGGATTTTTTTTCTAGGTTACACTCCATTTTATTGTGCTGTTGTACAGTGCAACTGCACAAATAAGCGCTCAGTAATATTAACTGCATGTACTTACTTTAAATTACACATAATTTACTATTATTACTATAGTAAGTGCATGTAACGTGTTACTTTGTCAAATAAAGTGTTATTTTACTTTATTTAACTGAATTGAAATGAACTGAATTTGAGCTGAATAACAACATTGCTTTCTGTAGAACTGCTTATTGCTCAATGAAACTGATTTACATCAGAATTTGAATCTGAATTGTATAAAGTGCTATAGAAATAAAGCTGACTTGCCTTGAAATGTCTGTAAGCTTAATGGATGTTCTGCCAGAAAATCACCAGTGCTTTTTAAAAATATTTATTTACCTATTTATTTGTTTTTATTAGTTTATTTATTAATGAATAAATAAATAAATTGATTTATTTTTGGAGCATCTTAAATTTTATTTTCAGCATTTTAAAATGTTGATTCAGCAGTCTGGATTGCAGTTATGCTTTTTGTTTTGTTTTCCAAATTACTTTGAAAAGGGAGAATTGTCATTGTGGATCTGCTGGAAGTAAATGTATGATCCTGCCGTCCCATCAACCTGTGCAACACTTCATCCTCCTCAATCTGAGCATTTCACAACACTGCTCAGACTGTTCAATATGAAGCTGTTTGTTTTGCGTCCCGCTTTAGTCTTGTAGCGCACTGCTAAATGTTCATTGATCTGTGATCAGAGTTTGGACATGGGCCATTTGCACATCCCGAGCCTGCGCAAGAACAACAATAAATTCTGTTCGAGCAGATATACACCGGCTCATCGACACAGCGCGGTATCGATGAGTTTAGATGCAGACTACAGCGCGCTACCACAGGCCTCAGCTAATTAAACACGGGTATGCGTGTGTGTTGCATACAATTAATCCCATCAAATATCAGGGGAGAAATAAAGGTTTAGCGCAGCCAGTACTCAACACAAGCCTGAGAAAATCAAATAAAAGGGAGAAGGGGTCTGGAAGGAAGCCTCCGTCGGCAGATTGGCCGCCGGTCAAGTGCGAACGGTCCGGCGGGACGGCCCGCTTACCGAATGTGTTGCAGCTTCTGTTTGAATTCAATGATTAAATGAGCAAATACTTCCCAGATTTGTTGCGAGAGGAGCTGTCAGTTTATTTATTCATAACGTGGCCATGAATAATTTAATGGTCAGCAGTTTTTATCTGGAGGGATCATTATTGAGAGTTGAGGTGAAAGCTGTTGATTGGGCTTTTGGCAGCCGTCCACGGCCGCTGACAACGACACATGTCGCACGCGAGCGGCGGGACGCGGATATAAAGGGAACAACGTATTCCACATGGGAGTGGCGCTAATTTGGAAAATGGGTGCAAACCTGTGCGACGCACACAGCACATTATCTTCTGGAAAGTATCAGAACCAGAGCATTATGAGGCCTTTCTGAATATACAGTCAATCCAAAGATTATTCAGACACCAGATATAATTTTTGATATGTTTTCTTACTACTGGGTGCAGCACACTCTTATGGAAGCCCGTTTCTGCCACTGAATAAAAAATGAAACAAAAAAAAAGGTTATTGCGACTTGTTATCTGACAGTATTGACTTTTTTCTCAGAATTGCGTGATACAAACTCGCAATTGCGAGTTATAAAGTCAGAATTCCGGGATACAAAGTCGCAATTCTCTGAACATATCAGTCTTTTTTTTCTCCTCATAACTGGACTTCATAACTCGCAATTGTGAGTTTGTATCTCATAATTCTGAGAAAAAAAGTCAGACTTTTGAGATAAAAAGTAGCAATTACCTTTTTTATTTTATATTCACTAGCGGAAACGGGCTTCCATACACTATAGTTTATTTATGTAAGTAAACTTGTTTTTGACCTGACCATTTGTTACATGCACAGTTTAACTCTTGAGTTCTTGCCATATTTTATGACCATTTTCTGAACTATAGTGAATAAACTGTGTTAATGTGAGAAATGTAGGTGTCTGAATACATTTTGGTTTGACTGTATACTACAGGTCAAATGTTTGGAATCATTTTTACGAAGACTTCTTAAAATGTTTTTGAAAGAGATCTCTTCTGCTCACCAAGGCTGTTTTTTTTGATTTGCAGTAAAAACAGTAACACATTTTTACAATTCAAAAAGGCTGTTTTCTATGTGAATATCTGTTAAACTGTCATTTATTTCTGTGTTGCGCAGCTGAATTTTCAGCATCATTACTCCAGTCTTCAGTGTCACATGATCCTTCAGAAATCATTCTAATATGCTGATTTGCTGCTCAACAAACATTTCTGATTATTATTAATGTTGAAAACGGTTGTGCTGCCCAATATTTTTGTAGAAACCATCATACATTTTATTTTTCAGGATTCACAGATGAATATAAAGTTCAAAAGAACAGCATTTATTTGAAATAGAAATCTTTTGTAACAAATAGGTAATAAATATATACATTCGTAACAAAATAAGTGTCTCTGCTGTCACTTTTGATCAATTTGAAGCATATTTGCTGAATTATTTATCTATTCATTAATTTAATATTACTAACCCCACTGTTTTTAACATTGATAATAATCAGAAATGTTTGTTGATGCTGAAAATTCATCTTTGATCAAAGAAATAAATTACATTTTAACAGATATTCACAGAGAAAACAGCTTTTTTTTAAAAATTAGATTAACATTTCACAATTTTTACTGTATTTTTAGATTAAATAAATGCAGCCTTGGTGATACTTTTATTTATTTATTTATTTATTTATTTATTTATTTCAAAAAACATTAAAAATCTATTATTCCAGACATGCTGAAGTGCTTGTTATCAGACAGGTTTCCTGCACACACACTAAACAGTCCTGTCTGACAGTGGTGCTGGAGGTTTTTCTCCTAGTTTTCTCACGGCTGCAGTGGATTGAGTTTTCAGGTGTGTTATCTGCGTGGGCTGTGATGGGCTGGTCCAGATAACTCCAGACTGAGCTCAGATGGGAAGAAAATGAGGATCAGGAGTGGCTGATCTTTTTATCAGCTGACCCCGTCTGTTGCCATGGCAGCACGTTTTAACCCCTCGGATGGATGAGATGATCAAGAGATGATAAAAACCCGTCCTGACAGAACATTACGACACATTCCCTCAGTGTCTCAGTCAGAAATCACACATACTTCATTTCACACACGTCCTTCACTCCAGCACCGAAAACACCGAAAGCCACTCACCTGCACCAGCATTTATGCATTTATTCATTCATTAATTATGCAATAGTGATCATATTTCTCTTTTAATCTCAATTCATCCTTTCATCAGTTTGAATGATAGATTTGTCCTTATTTTGAATCATTGTTGATCTATACTGAATGATGGAAACACACATTCTGGGAAACTGAAATCAAACACAGCTGAAAATACAGTAGGTGCAGAATACAGTCGATTCATCTACATCATGCTATAATCTGTGCCTCACAAACAGCACATCTTTGATTTTCACAGATTAAAACGAGGGCCCCAAACGCCCGGATGCGCTGTGTCGGGATGCGGCGACGCAGGCATCTCGATGAGTGCGCTTGGACAGCGCAGTAATGTGACATTGGCTCGCTCTGAAAGCAGGCCTGCGAGCCGCGCGTCGCTTCAGAGCCGGACGGCTGCCAGCTGCGCAGATGAGAGCCGCAGACGGGGCCCAGCTGGCAGGCTTGAGCGGCGAAGGCCCCTGGATCGCTCGCGAACAATCCTCTTATGCAACCCAGAGGCCTGCGCTTTATCAAGCGCGGCAGAACCCCGCAATACCGCTGCACTTTTGTTGGACGCTCCATCCAGTTCGGACCGCGCTTAAATCTTGGAAATAAAAGATGGCTCATATCAGCCTCCAGGCTCTTTTGCTTTTCCCAAATGCATGCAAAACCACCAAAGATTCAAGCGATCGCTAACACACACACACACACACACACATCTTCCAGCATTCACTGCATATACCAGGGTTTATGAAGGTAACAATACCTTTTTAAGCAAAGAAAATTTAAGGACTCAATAAACGGAAAGCATCAATATGGTCTCTAAATATAAATGTCTTGTATTAGCAACGCTTCAATGTGTAAAAATACAACTTCCAAGAGATGTTTTTTCACTGTTCATTCCAGTTAATCTCAATCAAACTGCAGTTGGCTTGTTTTGATTAAGTAAAAATAACAAAAAAATACAGCTAACACAATAAAACAATAAAAACATGATACCAATAAAACAAAACAAAACAAAAAAAAAACATGATTTTTCAATTTATTTTGCAAATAAACTCTTCATATATTATAATTATTATTATTGCAACATTTACTATTGAATAAGCAACTATGCTTACTGTATTAATCAAATTCCCTGTGCTGTTAATTATACACACACACACACACACACACACACACACATATATATATATATATATATATATATGTATGTATGTATGTATTAATGTTTTTTCTTTTTTTTTTTCTTTCAGATTTTCCTGTTTGGGATGCTCAAAGAAACAAATCAATGAAAGTATTCTAAAGGCATTATGTTTTACTTTTGTCCAAATAATCAATCTATACTTCTATACTATAATAATCTATACTACATAAAAAAAAAATAAATAAATTTAAAAAAAGCTATATTAACTTAGCTTAAATGTGTGCAAATACAACTTCCAAGAGATCGCCATTACTTTTTCATTCATTTTACTCACATTCAATATTTCTGATCACACTGCCAAAAAAAATTTAAAAAACAAACAAACAAAAACAAAAAACAAACATAAAACAACAACAATCAAACAAACAAAAAACTGTTTTTTAAAAAGAATGGTGTTTATTCTATATATGCAAAATGACAAACAAATAAATAAATAAATTAATAATAATTAAAAAATAAAATAATAATAATAATACATTAATAAATAAAAATCCTAAATAAATATAGTAAATATATGCTGTAAACAGTAAAACTCTCTCTCTCTCTCTCTCTCTCTCTATATATATATATTTTTATTGATTGATTGATTGGAAATGAAGCAAGTTTAGGATTAAATCAAGACAATATCTGCCATTGGGCTCAGAAAAAAATCAACTTAATTCAAAGGGGAAACAAGTTTTCATTCCCCATTGACAGATATTTATTCTTGTTTTAAGCATAAACTCACTTAATTTTGTTCAGTTTCTCATAAAACACGACTTCATATCTTCATTTTGCATCTTAAATAAATGTATCTTGATTTAAGGATGTTCATTTATATTGGAAAACAAAACAAAATGCTTTTAAATACATGGCATTAAATACATTTAATGCCACGACTTTTTCTGGTTTAAGACCTTTTTAGTCTTCAATCTGTGTAAGGGTGAATGAAGACTCTTGAAGAGCCGCAGAAACCCTGTTGTAGAGTTGAGCACATGCTGCATGTTAGTCATGTAGGCCAAAACGGTTACAAATTGTTGTACACGTGGACCACGAGACATTAACCTTCCACTAATAACACACCTGGGGATAATGATTTCAGCGAGCCCCATCATTCCTACTTACGCTAAACATATTGGCAGTATCATTTAAATCTAAAAGGCAATTATCTGTTAATCAAATAGCCCCAGAGTACTTGTATGTACACACAATCCATCAGACAAACGTCGTGTTTCAAACATCATACCACAGAACATTAGTGTTTGCGTCGTGTCACGCATGTGAGCTGAAAAACAGAACGGCCGCGGCGGAGCGATGGATTTTCACAGGCCTTGTTTTTCATTCGGCCAAAAACGCTGCGAAAAGCTGCTAATGTGGCATTCCTGGGTTTTCCGATATATTTTGAGGCGATAAACAAAAGGAGGCGTTTTCCTCGGGCTCTTAGCTCTGGTGTAGCTTTAACTCACAGCGGATCAATAGAGTCCAGGCTCTCGTACAGTTTACCTATTATGATATTTGTCTGTCACTGATGACATGCCATCTCGTAGACGACCCGGGCCAAAACACAATTATTGATCCAGTCATCTCTGATGGATATGCTATTATTGAGAGAAGAGAGAGAGGGAGCTTTCGCCAGATATAAATGTGGCATCTTTCTAAATGCAGAGAACAACTGCATTCTTTCTAATGTACTAAACATTTGTTTTTTGATCTACTGTGACTATACTTTATTGCACAGATGGAAAAAAAGTCTAAATAACTTCATTGCAATCTCTTATATAGAAGAGTTCATTTGCAAAAACAGATAACTCCATTTTAACAATTTTCAAAAATCATGTTTTTAATTGTGCATTCCAATTCATCTCAATCAAACTGCACTTGGGTTATTTTGATTAAGTGAAAATAACTAAAAACAACTTAAAAAAATACAGCTTACAAACACAATGAAAACATCATAATATAATAATGTAGCATCTGGACCAATCAGACATACAGTTATTTGTTACATTTAACAAATAATCTTTAAAACCAACAACCCAGCTATATGCTGGAGTTTGAAGACAACCCCCCAAAGCAAATAACACCCCAAAAGGGCTTAGTTGCCACGGTGACTATCTGATAAGAGGTTTTATTGCTTCAAGGAATGCACATCTGCCCATGCTACATTTGCCATAGGAAAGACACAATGCCTATAGACATAGACTCTTTCCTATTCATTCCCAGACAAACCTTTCTTTGACCTTCCTATCACACATAGCCCAGGTCATTGTGTACAGTATTACTGCATTGTATTTTAATTTTGTCTGTTGTATTTTTATTTGTCTTTCTACTGTTTTATGCATGCGTTATGATAGATGACTAGTTGTATAAAGCACCTATGTCATGTTTGGTCTCTTTTAATTCGTATGTTGATGATCTAAAAGATGGTGTAAATTAGATGTTGATACCTATGCAACATATTAGTGTTTTAAGAAACCTAGTAGTTTTTGCATCAACACCCAGTCGAATTACATATGCAAAATACCATGCTCACGGACAAAGAGTCATAAACTTTCTCTCCAAAGGTGAAAGTTACCATTGGTTCATGGACCTCCTGGAGGCGCAGCCTCCAGAGAGCTTAAAGGCAAACGGTTGACCGCCTCCCTGGTTTTTCTTCCCTCTCTTCACTCTCTTCACTCGTCTGCAACATCTACCGATTGCTGCCCGTGTGGAGGAACCCACGGGGAGCCTAAGCCGGCACAGGGCGTGCCTGGCAGGCCCGACAGGCCCAACACTGGCTCTCGACCACTAAGAGCCAGACACTTCCACTCAACTCCTGAATTCATCTTCATGACTCGCCTCAGTCAGTCAGTGGTTCTTTTAGAACCTAAGAAGATGAGCTAGAACTCTTCAGGACTTCCCTAAGCACGCGCCAGGCCTTGCGGCCTTGTCTTTCCATTCCCCAAGGATCACAGGACTTCAGCTGAGTCCCTCTCAGCTCTTGGTTCTTCTTCACTTTTCACATGGGATGAAACTCCCAGTCACCATCGAGTCAGAACATCTTTGGAGTTCATCACTCTTCGGACCCAGAAGAACGTGATCACGATTCCAAAACCACCACTGCTCCAACCATCAAGACCTTCACCAGAGACTGCATTTGGACACTTGTTCGACGACCAAGGCAATGCAAGTATCGTACACTTAACTAAACATACAGAGGTTTAGTATAAGCTGTAGATAACACTGATGGTTTCACAGCAGGTGGTTAACTGACTCTTTCATAGCTTCATTTCCTTGTTTCTCTCTCTAACTGCTTCTCACTGACCATTCCCCCATGTATGAGTGATTTCATGTTTGTTTGTTTAGATTAGTTATGTGTTAGTCCTTCGTTAATAAACTATTGTGCACAAATTACATGAGTTTTGATTCTGATTCTGCCTTGCAAATTAATGTCCCTTTACGATTCCGATTCGAGCTACATGCTCTAATGCAATGGTACTTTAAGAAAGTTATTTTCTGTGGCCAAGAAAATATCATTTCTTAGAGTTGATATAAAGATTATACTGAATGTTCGCTGGGCGAACAGATTAGTTGATGGAAAAATTAATTCTGCTACAGTTACTACTGGCAGCTGATATAAATAATTGTAATTAATCATAATTAATTGTAATTATTTATATACATTTCCCTTTGAGCTAAAATTCGCTACAATAAAAAACATGATTTTTGAAGAAGAAAAAAAAACAGTTATCTGTTTTTGCAAATAAACTCTTTATATATAAATGTGTGTGTGTGTGTGTGTGTGTGTGTGTACTTGTTTTTGCCAATTTTTGACATTGTGGGGACCAGCCTGCGGTCCCCATGGGTACAAAAGCTTATAAATCATACAGAATGAGATTTTTTGAGAAAGTAAAAATGCAGAAAGTTTTCTGTAAGGGTTAGGTTTAGGGGTAGGGTTAGGGTAAGGGGATAGAAAATACAGTGTGGACAGTATACAAACCACTGCGCCTATGGAGAGTCCCCACAAAGATAATAAACCAGACGTGTGTGTGTGTGTATATATATATATATATATATATTTTTTTTTTTTTTTTTTTTTCCTAAAAGAAAGTAGGTGGGACACTTTAAGAAACAGATCAATGAAAGTATTATAAAGTCATTATATTTTACTTTTTGCCCACATAATCAATCTATACTTCTATACTATACTAATCTATATTACATAATAAATAAATAAATAAATAAGTAAAAATTATGATAACTGAGAATGGGTGAAAATGTTTAACACAGAAAGCATTAACTATATAATATAGTATTTTCTTGTGTAAATATTTATATATAAACAATAATGTTTGTTTTATGACTCATTTTTCATTGAATTTGTCGTTTGATCTTCTGTGATTGTACTTTATTAGAATAAAAATAGAAAAAAGTTTGAAAATGTATCACGTAAAAAGTAGGGCTGTCAAACGATTAATCATGATTAATCATGAACAAAATAAAACTTTGAGTTTGCCTTTGTGACCCTGGAGCACAAAAGCAGTCTTACGTCATTGGGGTTTATTTGTAGCAATAGCCAAAAATACATTGTATGGGTCAAAATTATATAAAAATTATTTTTCTTTTATACCAAAAATCATTAGGATATTAAGTAAAGATCATGTTACATGAAGATATTTTGTAAAATTACTTCTGTAAATATATATAAAAAAAACCTTAATTTTTGATTAGTAATATGCATTATTAAGAACTTCATTTGGACAACTTTAAAGGTGATTTCTCAATATTTAGATTTTTTTGCACCCTCAGATTCCAGATTATCAAATAGTTGTATCTCAGACAATATTGTCCTAACAAACCATACATCAATGGAAAGCTTATTTATTCAGCTTTCAGATGATGTGTGAAGCTCAATATCGAAAAATGTACTTATGACCGCTTTTGTGGTCCAGGGTCACATACGTGTGTGTACTGTGTGTAATTATTATGCATATGTAAATACAAACACATTCATGTATATATTTATGAAATATTTACAAGTTTATGTATTTATATTTTTATATAATATATATTACATATAAATAAAAATATTTTGCACATAAATAACATATTTCTCCTAAGTATATACATTAATTTGTGTGTATTTATACATACATAATAATTACACACAGTGCACACACATATATTAGGCAAACTCAAACTTTTATTTTGTATGCGATTAATCGTGATTAATTGTTTGACGGCCCTAGGAAAAAGTATGTGCTCAGAAACAAACAAATAGATAAATAAATTAATGTTGCAGGCTCTACTTTGAAGCAATTTTCACTCAGCATTTCATAAATAATTAGACAGAAACAGCAAGTAACACTGAATTAACCATGAAATTTGTAGAAAAACTGAAATGCTATTTTCTGGTAAAACATACTCTAATACTCTAATCTTTTCATTTATAATGCATTTTTAAAGCAAAGAAATCACATTAATTCTTGCCAATAAAAAGACTAATTTAAATCCAAAATTTGCAAATGCACATGGGTTGGTTTCTCATGTAGATGCCATCAGACACTCAAAAACCTGTTCGGTGAGACGTGATCAAGCCGACAGCCTCTACTGTGATGACGTCAGGCTCCTGTAGTGGATTGACAGAAGCAGACGTCCAACCACAGAAATGTGCCTGGGCTCTAATAAAGACCCCCAGCAGAAACACGGCCGATCCTCAGGAGACCAGTTTCATTTAAGAGACCGGAGTCTTTGGCGAGCGTTAAAAACACAAGTGCCGGTCGAACCCTGCGGACCATTAACACGATACCCCAACAAATCAACGGCAGCGTGTGAAACAAGCGGCCTTTATCAGAAAGCGGGCAGCTGTAGTCCAGCGCAGACACGGTTACACTCCTCCGCTTTACAAGCCCACGGCTCTATCAAACGTCCTGCCGGAGCAGTTAATCCTGAGCCGGGCGGAAGTGCGACGGGAAAGGCGTAATAAATGAACGAGGCCAGGAATCATGAGCTATAGCCGCGTCTGTGGAATCAATGCCATTGATTGTGTTAAAACAGTTGGCATGCTAACAATACGCCTCTCTAGCAATAGTGCCTCTGATCCTTTATTTACTGATCTTTCCTCTGTTCCGCCAAGGTCTTCGTTCGCTCCACGTCATCAGAGCGATCTGACAGCATTAATATTGATAGAACCAAATTGGGTTTCATTTACAGCACTGAAACGAATACGGTGAGGCTGTTAAAACGGGTGGCACTGGAAATAGATCGAGCGGTCGTCCGCTGGCCTTCAGGGCACCTTCCAGGTAGGATTTCAGCCCGGAGTCGCTCACAGATTCAGATCCTGCGTCAGCCATTTTAGTTATTTTGCCTCATCCGGACAAACATCATCAGGATCTCGAAAGCCAAGTCATTCAAACAACAGCGTTCTTTAATATTTTATCTCTGCCAACTAGAACGGCGCGTGAAGCTCGTCGTGATGCTTTCCTGGTTTGTGCTCGACAGACTTGGGTTTCACTTTGATGGACAAACTAGAGTTTCCGGCCTGTCGCTGTCACTGTGTTGCAACACCGCAACATTACACACGAACAAATAACAAACACCCCAAACCATCACACTCACAAATAATGAGTTATCAACGCTACTATTAAAATGGAATAAAAAGTATGCTTTAAATGCAATGAACAAAGCATAAATCAGCATAATATTTACAGTCAGTGATATTTTGATACTTGATATACAGTGATTAACTAGTATTCCTTAAGAAAAAAAATAGATATTTCTATCAGTAGTAGATGTTTAGTAAAGCATTTCTCAAAATAGCCATTTAGTTCCTAATTTATTTACACAAACTTCAAAATTTGCATTAAAAATAAATAAATCCAACAACTTATGTCAGTGCATTCTGCCTGAAATTGATAAATCAGGCCAGCTACCTTTTTTTTTTTTTTTGTAATTTAAGAAAGGATATTTAAAAACAAATAATAATAATAATGATAATAATAATAATAATAATAATAATAATAATAATAATAAATAATAGTTGTTGTTGTTTTCTGAAGTTTTCCCCCCCAAAGAACCATTCTATTCATAATTAATTTACTCTAGACTTAAAAAATACAAAACTTGATTTTAAACAGAAGTTGGTTCTATATGATTTTCCTAAATCTGGCCAATTTGGAAAAAGAAAGTATTAAAATTAAATTTTAGAAAAAAAAAATCGAAATATATTTATTTATGTTTTCCAGGCTATTTTAAATCTTCATTGTATAAACCATGTTTTTTCCCCCTATTTTTTTTTTTTTTTATTTATTTATTTACATATGCTGATGACATAAATCTAATAAGACATCCTTAATGGCCATTTCAAGTCTAAATTCTTCCGTTTTAAAAAAATATAATCAGGTATAATATGTATTTGCTATTATTATTATTATTATTACTATTTGTTTTGTAAAGTGTTTCAAGAGCCATTCAATACATACTTAATTTAAACAAATTTAAAATACACAACAATTTACATAATATTGGTTTTATAGAAAAACTGGTTCTTTTTGAATTCCTTAAATCAGCCAAATTAACGAACACATTACTCTAATGAAATACTCTCAATGGCTTCCTGGCTTTGACCATTTTAAATCTTAATTCTTCAGTTTGTGTTATAAAGCATGTTTTATTCATAATCAATAGTTTCATATGCATGTTTTATTCCAAATGTAAACAAACTTCACAATAAATAAATAAATAAATAACAACTGCACTTTAATTTTTAAATAGTATTTATTTATTTGCATATGCTGATGACATAAATCTATGCATTTACTATTTATAAATTGTAGCATTTGTTTTGTAAAGCATTTCAAGAGCAGTTCAATTCATAATTAATTTACACAAACGTAAAATATACAACAGTTTACATAATAATACTTTTATAGAGAGACTGGTTCGTCCTGAATTTCTAAAATCAGGTTAGTTAACTAACTATAATTAATTACTCTCTATTAATTCTGTCAATGACTTTCCTGGCAATTTTTTCTAATCCCATAATAACAGCGTTTGTCTAGTGTGTTTTCAGAGCAGGTTCCTCACAGAGGATTGTCTTTCTTGGCAGATTAAAATCACACACAGCGCGCACCAATCAGCCGTCTCCGCGGAAAGCAGGTGTGTCGCATCATTTCCTCCGCGCTCACAGGACGTCCATGTTTGGTCAGAGTCAGAGCCAGCTGGTAAACAGGGATTAGTCTCCTCCTCTAGCAGACACATGGGCACCGCTTTATTAGTTTCTCCGCTATTACCGTGTAATAACCGCATTATTACGCTGTAATTACCAAGTTATAACTTCATCACACGTTACGTAAGTGAACTCTAATTATAATGCATGTAGAAGAACCGTTGGCCTTGTGTACAACAGCGGCAATAAAACTTGTTTTGCGCTTCGCCTGGAGATAAAGGAATACGCCTCGCCATCATGAAACATTAATTGGACCCAGCGCAATTGACTTCTCCTCCGAGTTGTTGGGTTAAACTACCCTGGGCTGAGCGCTTTTATTAAAGATGAGGCACGACGACAGCTCTTTTAAATTTGGGTCTAAGCGCTCGCCAAACATTTCTTCATCTCGCCGCGCTCTCGAGTCGCACGGCAGTCACTTTCGATGTAGCCCTCTCTTCTCCTTTAATCCCGCCGTGGCTTTTATAGGCTTTGCCAACTGTAGAGAATCTGTGTGCACATCTCGTCAGACGCAGACTCGGGCTTCTTTATCTCTAGCCACTGAGCCAACAGTGTTGTTTACAAACCCCGCTGCTGTCAGCTTGAACACTTAATGAAAGTGAGGGAGATTTGAAGGCAATAATCTCTTTCAACTGCGCTCTTTTACAGGTGCGCGAGCGCGAGCCGCCTCCCCGACTCTGACTCCCCGCTCGTGGCGAACGCCAGCAGCTTCACACAATAAGGTATCTGTCATCTCCGCTTGCCTGTGATATCGGGATAACTACACCTTTGTTTCGCCATCTCACTTTCTCGCCGCCGTTGTCGCCGGAGTTTTGTTTGAAGAGCGTGCGACGTGATATCGTCGATGTGTCACGCGCAATAAAAGCGCTGTTTTCGGCGTATGGGGACGCGTTTCACACAACATCAAGATTTTAGGGTTAAATTTGAATGCGTAAGGGAAAGTATGTATTTTATTTGCCTTTCATTCGTTTTAAATGGTGTCGCGACTGTATGGATAATTCTTATGCAGGGCCTAAATCTTTCTGCCAAAATATTTGACAATAAAGTGTCATTTGATAACATGAGTTAATGTATTGACTAACATGAACAAACAATGAACATTTATTACAGTTTTTATTAATCTTTGTTAATGTTAGTTAATAAAAATACAGTTCATTGTTAGTTCATGTTAGTTCACAGTTCATTAACTAATGTCAACAAACACAACTTGTGATGTTAATAATACATTAGTAAATGCTGAAATGAACTAAGATTAGTAAACGCTGTAGAATTATTGTTCATTCTTTTTTCATGTTAACTAATGTTAACCAATGAACTTAGCGTTACCTATATACATATATATATATATCTATACCATCAACCGAGCTGCATGTGCATTATTTCATTATTATAACTACAATATAATAATAACAATAATAATAATTGTAATTAAACATGATTGCCCATTATTTATTTATTTATTTATTATAATCAAATGATAAAATAATAAAGAAATATCATTCTAATACTACTGAGTAAAGTACTTAATAATAATAATAATAATAATTGTAATTAAACATGATTGACCATTAATTTTTATTTATTTTATTTATTTATTTATTTATTTATTGCTTATTTATTATAATCAAATGATAATATAATAAAGAAATATCATTATAATACTACTAAAGTAAAGTACTTAATAATAATAATAATAAATAATAATTAAACATGTTTGACCAGCATTTATTTATTTATTTATTATTATTATTATTTAAGCAAATTAGAAAAAAAAAATCAATAAAGAAATGTCATTATAATACTACTGAGTAATGTATTTAATCATAATAATAATAATAATAATAATAATAATAATAATAATAATAATAATAATAAAATAATAATAATAATAAATAAATAAACTAATAAATAAATAATACTGGGCAAACATGTTTAATTACAAATATTATTATTATTACTATTATTTTGTAGCAATAATAATGAAATAATGCACATTATTATTATTATTATTATTATTAATTTACCTAATTTATATCTAACAACAATATATGAGCAATATGTTTTGCATTCTTATTTGCTCCAATGGCAAAGGACAAAAACACTGTTGTTTTTTTTTTTTTTTGTTACTTTACAAATATGGATACACTGAGTCAGAAGACAAAGAAGTTCAATTTGCTGTCACTCCCTCCCATGCATCAGTGTAAACTGTAATTTACTGCCTGTAATTTATTGAGGTAATTATTTTTTCAAAAAAAAAAATCATTGCTACGTTCACAAAGTTAATAAGTGTATGAACACATCATCAGTCTGTGTAAAAGGTCTTTTTAAAACAGAAATGCATTTAAATACCCTATTGCAACCTGCTGTATTAGCGGGCATGTTTTAGAGGATGAAACACGTGCGATAAGGCCACTCCAGGCCATCGCTAAGGCGTACCGTGGGCCGAGGAAGGGCAAGTGACAAGCACAGAGCAGCGGGATAAGAAATCAACAGTGACAGTGATAGAATTTACTTGATAGTATCAGCAAAACAGCCGTCATCGTCCTGGCAGATTGGAGGCCATCAGCCCATCTCTGGGCGCCGATCAGTGCTCAGCCTGCGATGTCGACTGTGGCCCTGAAAGGAAGCTATGAGCTACGATCAGCGATACAGACCCATAAATAGAAATCCATTTTCCTGCCGCGCAGGTGGAGCGAGAGGAAAGGCCCCGGCGGATCGGCCGCCACTCCTGTTCTGAAGGTGAAAGGATTACAGACACGCTTCTGAGGCCGAGCGACCGCCGTCCTGTGAGCGCGGAAAATAGCAAAAAACATAAGTCTGACGATAAATAAGTGATGAAAACAAACTGCAGGTGTTTGTACGAGGTTTTGCGGCCGGTCCTTCGGTGTAAAACGGCGCCGACCCCGTTCCTGGCATTTCCCGAGCTGCGGCGCGCCGTGGCTTTTCCGCAGATCGCCTTAACGAAACGTCTCGAATTGAGCAAGCGCTGATGAATTATTGATCCCGGTGTTACTGCATCATGCAACAGCGTCTTGGCATTTCCTGCCGCTGAATTTACAGAGAGGTGACACTAATGTGTTGCTGTCGTCCTAGACTTGTTTACAAATAGGCCGGCGCTGCCCTCCAGCTCTGGAACAACGGCGAGCAGGTACGCAACTTACTTGAAAGCTTTGGATCGGCGAGGGCTGGCGTCAACCTAAAAAATGCATGAGCCGGAGCGAAGCGCGTTTTACGACGCAGAGGGAAAGCGCAGCTAGAACGGCGCCGGGATCAGAGAAGAAAGAAGAGAAAGAAAGTTGGGCTTGCGGTCGGAGCCTACGAGGCGATTCCTCCTCTTGTCCCAGGTGAGACAGCTGAGAAAGATATGAACCTCAGGAACCAATTTGCTGAGTTTTGTTCAATAGACAGAAGCCCTGGGTCTTTGGCTGGATGGAGATGAACTGACTTCAGAGGAATAGAGCGCTCTCTTTGTCTGACTTTCTGTTTAAAGCGAGACAGGCCCAGAGCAGAGCGGCTGAAGTCCGCGCTAATCCACGCGAGGGGCCGAGAGAGGACTCAATATTATCTGCCAGTCGAGTCTGTAAAAATGCTAATGCCTTAGACGAGGTTAATACAGCCCGCATTAAAGGCCCGCATATGACACGCAAAATCTATCTACTGTATCAAAGCCTTACAGAATGATGAGCTATTTAGAAGCACTTGCTAAGACAGACATCAATACTGCTATCTGACGCATGAGAGTTTGAGCTACAAACATGAAGAAAAAAGAGAACAAGTAAATGCATCTGAAATCACAAGTTGTTCTCATTCAGTAGTATTTTAGTATTATTGATATGCTATTATAGCTATACCAAAAATATATAAAATCCTTCTTAGATTTAAAATGTTAATAACAGTGGGAACACATGCATTTAAATGCATCCTTTAAAAAACAAACAAAACAAACAAACAAACCTGCATTATGAATGTTAGTAATGGTGGAAATGCATGCATATAAATGCATCAATATGCAAAAACAAACAAACAAACATTAATAAGCGTACATTATTAATGCTAATAATAGTGGAAATGCATGCATTTAAATGCATCCTTTAAAAAACAAGACAAAAAAAACAAACTTGCATTATGAATGTTAGTAATGGCGGAAATGCACGCATTTAAATGCATCAACATGCAAAAACAAACAAACAAACATTAATAAGCGTGCATTATTAATGCTAATAATAGTGGAAATGCATGCATTTAAATGCATCTTTTAAAAAACAAGACAAAAAAAACAAACTTGCATTATGAATGTTAGTAATGGTGGAAATGCATGCATTTAAATGCATCAACATGCAAAAACAAACAAACAAACATTAATAAGCGTGCATTATTAATGCTAATAATAGTGGAAATGCATGCATTTAAATGCATCTTTTAAAAAACAAGACAAAAAAAAAACTTGCATTATGAATGTTAATAATGGTGGAAATGCATGCATTTAAATGCATCTATATACAAAAACAAACAAACAAACATTAAATAAGCTTGCATTATGACTTGTGCAGTTACACATCTAATTCCTATACAATAAAAGTTTTAGTCAATAGTTTGGATCACTTTTGTTTAATGTTTTATCTTTTTTATTGTTATTTTTTATTATTGTTTATGTTCTAGTTTCATTTTAATTTTAATCTTAATTTTAGTAGTTTTATATTTCTTTTTGTATTTTTTAATGTATCAGTATAGTTTTCATTAAGTTTTATCGTAGTATCGATACTGTGTGTGTGTACATATATATATATATATATATTCATTTTTTATATTTAAATCTTTATTTATTTCTTTATTCTAATTAATCATAAAAACCCTGGTCTCAATGATCAGACGTTCACCTAGTGGACAATCAAACTACAATTATGGGCCACAAACATACTTGGGACTTGACTGGACTGCTGAACTAGTAAGTAAAAACCAAGAATATCTAGCAATCTCACAGCAATGTGCTAAATGCAGCCATAATGTTTGCAATGCCAAGGTCATGGGTTTGACTTCCAGGCCGTGCATGCTGTTAAAATGCACTTTAAGTTGCTTTGGATCAAATTTAAGAAACACAAATAAATGCACGCTTTTGCAACACAAAATGAATTGGCAGCAGGTTTGCATCTGAAAACATACACACACTTTAGAACAAACTACTCATCACAGGTAGCGTTTCAATTATTTCAGTCCCCATAATGCAATGCATAATGCTGTATTTTCAGACCAACGTTCATTTGTAATGACGCCAGCGGGCCGAATGCAAGGAGAAAGCAGCAGTTTGGGGGCCATTGAAAGGCCTGTGATTTATTAATGCACAGCTACTTGAAAGTCACATCGTTCTCATGGCAGCCGTCCAAACGCACGGCCAGATATATTTACAGTATTGTCGGGGTGCGAAATCTATTCCGCTATCCTTTTAAATGGTAAAACGCCTCCTGTCATCTCTTCCCAAGCTCCGCTCAGTCGCGCAACAGAGCCCACCTTAAACAGCCGTTTGTGGCGCCGACTTTAAATTACCTTCGATTGAGCATTTTGATGAAGCCCCGTGCTTCTTCACACGATGCCGGAGAGGCAGTCATCAGTCGAGCACATTTTCATGATTGACTGAGGAGGAGGGGTGGAGGAAAAGCGGCTGAAGCGAACGCTTCTGAGAATTGGATTGTGAAATTTAGATGTATAGTAACAGATGGCCGACCGTGCAGAAATCAAAAATAGTTTTTGTTTTCCTTTGATTTAGAAGCGGCGATACTAAACGCTAAGCGTGCCAGGCTACGGACTGGATTGTCCCGAACGCACAGACAAAAGCAAATTGCTTCGTTCTCGTTCCCTGGAACGCAACCAAACAACGAAAATCCCGCTACCTGTCCGTTTTGATTGCTTTCACAGACGGAGCGAACAAGAAGCTGTTCTAGCACATTTCAAACAAAAAGACACTTTCTGAGACGACGCCAGAATACTTCTGAAGCATCGCTCGAAACCGGGCGGAACGAAAAGTTCTGGCTTTGTACCGCAGTCTAATTGCGGCGCTTTCTCAGGCGGCCGTATTCCAGAGCGGGTGCGAGGACCGTCCTGACCCCCGCGTGAACTCATCAGATGAAATGAACTTGTTCAGCGAGCTGGAGAAGACAAAGCAGACGCGAGCGGGAATTAATCAGCGGCGGCTACTGAGCATGTGCGGCGGGCGCAGCCATCAGCTTGACCCTGGGCGCCTCACGAGACCCTTCGGTAAATGAAAGGCATCACCGGCGTCCTTTAATGCGGCACATTATGGAGTGTGTGTGCGGTCGTACCTGTGTTTAGTGATTTGTGTGTTGTGTTTTATGAATAGGTCATTTAAAATTTTATGTAGACCTTATGGCAGGCCAGTTTCATGCGTTCGAGTCACGTGGCGTGCCGTTTGAACCCATTCATCTCGTCGAGGTCATAAAACGCCAATGCACAAGACAAACTGTATGCGTATTTACACTAAACCAAATGTGTTTGTGAATACTCAAGCATCCCCACACAGCCTACTCCAGTCAATGATATTCAGGAACGCACTTCAGTGCATTGAGGCAATGTTAATCACAACAGAAAATGATTTTGAATCATCCCCAATTTTAATAAATGAACTGCAGTTACGCCAAGTTTATTACAATGAACGTGCACAAGACCAGGGTCCGGTTGCATAAACTTGATCACACTAGTTCTTAGGACATAGTCTTGACATAGTGACTAACTAGCAGTTAGTCAATATGTAATCAGTCAAAAATAAGCATTCAAAATGCATCCACTTAACTGGGTCATTCTGTGTCAACTCAACCAGAGCTCAAATTTTTGAATTTGCTAATATTTTTCCCGGAGAAAGATACACATGTATAGTGATGAAAGCCAAAATACTAAATGTCATGGATGAATATTAAATGAGTAATACACTATTTTGTATTTTCACTTGGGATTCAGAGCCAAAATATAGGGTGGTAAAAATGACTTCAGAAAGGTGGTAGCATCATAATGTTATTTTTACACAGAGATTGGTAGGTCTATTAGTAAAATCTGTTGACTTTAGCAATCTTTGATGCATTATGTGCCAATGGTGACCATTTTGTTAGAGGGATACAAGATACAATTTTAATTTCTTCAACTTCTAAGACTTAAGACATTGTGCTTAAAATAAAAAAAGTATCAGCTGTATACAAAGTGACCAAGATTTAGTTTTTGATCACTGAAAATGGGTAATATTCAATATTGACATATTGATTATTGATATTCTATATTGATATATTGAATATAATATTGAATGTTATGAAAATGGGTAATATTTAACAATCTGGACATGGAGCCTCATTGAGACCCCCATACAGTGGCATTCTGCAAGGAGTTTGGGAACCTCATGTTCATGTTGTCCCTAGTTAAACTGTGCACTGTTCTTCAAAAACAAAAATCCTCCAGGTCCTGCAGATTCTTCAGTTTTCCAGCATCTTTTGCATATTAGAACCCTTTCTAGCAGTGACTGTTTGATTTTGAGATTCATCTTTGTACACTGAGGACAATTGAGGGACTCAAACACAACCATCAAAAAAGGTTCAAACATTCACTGATGCTCCAGAAGAAAACACAAAGGGAGGGGGGGGGTTGGGGGGTTCCCCATTAAGTACTGCCCCTCGGAAGCAACAGAAGATACTTGCATGTTTCCCGGAAGACAAATTAAGTGCAATTTACCTTGATTTTCAAATTCAAAAAGTTTTCAGATTCTGCAAGGTGATCCCAAACTTTCGCACACCACTATATCTCTGGGACTGAACGTTGTATGGCCTTGAAAATTAAGATTCCAAAGAAAAGTTTATTGTGATCTAGAATCTAAAATATTATATCTTTAATACTTCTTGAGTTATAGGCATGCAAATTTTAGAAAACTAATATTTATGGCACTCAGACAGGTATGTTTAATGCAGTTGTCTTGATAAAAGGAAACAAGGAACATCTCTAGTTTCAACATTATTTGTTCTTCAGACATTCCTCTTTAAAAGAAAAGAAGTATTATATTTTTTGCAAACTTACCCACATTCGGTTTTTGACCACTGAAAATGTGTACATTTCAATTTACTCCTGGAGCCATATTGAAATTCTAATATCTCTCGAATCGAAACATGTAGAGCCTTAAAAATAAAGATGCCAAAAGAAAAGTTTGTAGAGAGCCAATATCTAAAAGGGCATTAAGATATTTTTAAAAAAACTTAAAAAGGACTGTTTCCCCATTTTTGAATGGTCACCATTGGCACATAATGCGTCAAAGACTGATACAGTTTAAATTTGACTAACAGACCTACAATCTCTCTGTAAAAGTAACATGAAGTACATTCTTTCTGAAGTCATTTTTATCCCCCTGTAATTTGGCTCTGAATCTCAGGTGAAAATGGACATTTTGACCTCCCTCTACAAAACAGTGGATTACTCAGTGAATATTCATCCATGACATTTAATATTTTGGCTTTTATCACTATGTGATCTTTTTTTTCAGAACAAAAAAAAAAAAAAGAAAAGAAAGAACAAAAGCAAAATCAAAAATTCGAGCCAGGGAAGTTTTTGAAATTTGTTTGATTTGACACGGAATGACCCAACTTACGATTGGCAAAAGTGAAAAAAAGTGGAAATCAGGCACAAAATAATGACATACTTTTGAAAATGGTCTGATAATTAAACAAACAGTTGTGATCTGGCTCAGAGAATCATGTCTTCATGTCAGTTTTTCTGCTGATTAAGGTACTAAATTTATGCTCGTTTTAAGCAAAAACGCTATGAAATGTGTCATATTTTGTGAGAAAGTATGTTGTCCTCAAGCAAAACAGACACTATTTTTAGAATCAACAGCCCCGAATTTCTAAGCAGCAAGTGTTAGGTTTTATTTAGTAAATATGATGAAGGATGGGGTTATTAATTGGTATTGACTTAGAAAAATAGGCCCACCTTGAACCATAGACCACTTTATATCTCAACTAATAAACAGATTTATTTGCTGAATAACCCATATAAGTGAAAAATATGAGCTTCACATCGATGCCTATTCTGTAAGCAGACATTTTTTGAAGAAACTGAGGGAAAAGTAATTTATTTACACATTTATTTGGATTTCCTTTAAGGTTTATTAATAATTATCTTTGCATGAACATTTCCTCGTACATTTTTTCCTCTCACAGGAACCGTAGACAAACATCAGGCCGAATCCACGTCTAAACTGAAGTTCTGTCGAACTGTTTTTATACGCGCCCATTCCAGCGGTTTCTCGGCCCGCCGAGTTAATGTTATTATCCTCGACGGAAATGGAGTTTACGGTCCCTCGTGCTAAAAGCCATATATTATGTAGCAGGCAAGGCATGTTGCTTTGTCAAGTTCTTTATCCAAACTTTCAGGATACGGAAAGTCGAGCTATTTGTACCAAGTTTGATAGGCAAGAGAAAGAGAATGGGAAATGATCTCATTATAGTCTGGCTTCACACAACCTTGACCACATGATTTAGTCGCTGCAGTAAATACAGAGGAGGAGAGAAAGGAGACTAGTTTGAGAGTCATTGTGTTCGGCTGCGTTTCAGCGTGCAGGACTAATGCTTTGGAAAGCGGAGTAGGCCGAAGAAACGCTCCAATAGCAGCGACTGACTGGATTTGCTTGAAACGGATGTGTACGCTTTGTGCACAACTTTGCAATGATACTCTGGAAAGGAAATTTTTAATCTCACAGCCGCAAACTTTGAATGCATAAGCTCTCGCCGTCTCTTCTCCTTGTCTTTGTGCAGATTAGGCTATTGTGTTTGCGAGCGCACGGCGATGCGCCGTGGCTTTTCTCTCCCGAACACTCGTTTACACTGGAACCGCAATTTGACACAACAACTCAAACAGAAAACTAGGAAACCAACAATACAGATCGCCAGTTTCCATCCCTGCATCTGTGAAACTTCCACATCGACGGCGAACACACAATACAAACTGAAGCTCTAGAGACGTTTGGAGAAATACTCATAATATTCTGAATGTGTAGATGTTAATAATCTAATCAATAAATAGCACCTATATCTATCACATACAGTTTTATTTATTTATTTTGTATAGTATGATGGTTTGTTTTGATGTTTGCTAATGCAAACATCACAATTATTATTGCTCATGCGATTGGTTATCAAACCTCAAAACATATTTCATATGTCACGTTTTACAGGGCTAAAGTTCAGAGGTCACGAGTGCTGTTGAGGACACTGTGCTGTTATTTTACTAAGCGATTAGACACACCAAAAAATGACCTGAACAACATCTAAACACCAGATCACAAAGACGTGAGGGTGCGGGACTCTTTTCACACCAGACAGGAAGGAAACACAATAATCTCACAACAAAACCCTATAGCATCAATGCTGAGTTTTACAGGAGGACACAATAAGCACTATTTGTATACTCTAAAAATCTTGTTCTCATGCAGTCACATCAATGTCATCACTCTATGTGAAAGCGTGCACTAATAGAGACTCGTTTGTGCTCAATCTGTCTGGATGTTTGTCATCCACATCTTGCTTTCAGAGTCTGAGTACGATCTCCCTCTTCAATGCATGGGACTTTGTTTGCTGCTCACTTCATGTATTATTCACAGCCAAAATAAATTGTTAGAGTTAAGAAACACAATGCATTTTGTTCTGGGCAAACCGCTGCTTTTTAACATAGAAATTATTTATTGTTTCTCCTCCCTGAGGACTCCTACCTTGACCGCCCACATCCTAATCTGCTCTGCTGGCTTAAAGCTTCCCGTTTACACTCACCGGAGGACCTGTGCTGGAAGCACAGACACACAGACAGAAGGAGAGGATGAGAGACAGGTAGAGGATGAGAGCACAGCACAGGTGTTCTGGCTGGAGGTGAACATGCACCCTACATGCACCCTATAGTGCATTTCCCACAATAAGGATACGCAATGGTTGTCAGTGTTTTGAATATGTTATACAATGATTTGTGCATTCTTTTTTTGTATGACTGTGACTGTTAATGTCACAATAGACATTAAAGGAGAAGTCCACTTCCAGAACAACAATTCACAGATAATGTACTCACCCCCTTGTCATCCAAGATGTTCATGTCTTTCTTTCTTCAGACGTAAAGAAATTGTGTTTTTTGAGGAAAACATTTCAGGATTTTTCTCCATATAATGGACTGATATGGTGCCCTGAGTTTGAACTTACAAAATGTAGTTTAAATGCGGCTTCAAACGATCCCAAATGCGGTTGTAAATGATCCCAGCCAAGGAAGAAGGGTCTTATCTAGCGAAACAATCGGTTATTTTCATTTAAAAAATACAATTTAAATACTTTTTAATCTCAAACGCTCGTCTTGTCTTACTCTCCCTGAACTCTGTGTATTCTGACTCAAGACAGTTAGGGTATGTCGAAAAACTCTGATCGTATTTTCTCCCTCAACTTCAAAAATCATTTCAAAATCATCCTACATCACTGCAGAAGTACAGACACAGTGTTTGCAAAGTGAGATGGGAGTTTTATCTAACTGTCATGAACCGGAACAAAAACAGTCCAGGCAGAGTAAGACAAGGTGAGCATTTGACATTAAAAAGTATTTAAAGTTCAAAATCGGGGCACCATATCAGTCCATTATATGGAGAAAAATGCAGAAATGTTTTCCTCAAAAAACATAATTTCTTAATAACCGAAGAAAGAAAGACATGAACATCTTGGATGACAATGGGGTGAGTACATCATTTGTAAATTATTGTTCTGGTAGTGGACTTCTCCTTTAAGTAAACCTTAAGATAAAATGTAGCAAAACAAAACAAAACAAAACAAAACAAAAAACACTCTTTTACTTAGCTATGTAAATTAAGCATATTATTCTAAGTATATTATTTTTGCAAATTAGGATGTTCCCAAAAGGAGTTTTTGGCAGATTTAACTTCTGGTTAAAAATTTGCCCCATAAAATAAGCAGCAACACAAACACACAAACAGACTGTCAAAAAATTTGTTCATCTGTACTTTTTGGATACAGTAAGAAAGGTCAAAACTGCCAAAATTTCATCATTAAAAAAATGCATGCAAAAACAATCCATGCATGCATGCAATTTGTAAAAAAAAAAAAAAAAAATTACATATATATATATATATATATATATAATTTACGTATTTACGTAAATAACGTATTTGAGGAAGATGTCATACATACACAGTTATTGATAGGAAATGATGCGATCAGCCCTCAACTTAAACTAAATATTGTCATTAATTAATCAAAATAAACGCATAACATTGTCCTGAAATAACAAAGACTCGGTAGGAAGTCTTTCTGAACTGGATAGTGGAGGTGAAACAGACCACAACAGAAGAAATGAGCGCTGAATCAAGTGGAAAATGAGCGTTCTGCATTCGCTACGAAATATAAAAACCTTATGAATACAGATCTGTCCTTGCAGATTCTGCCGCACAAAGATAGTACTGCTGCGTCCCTTAAAACACACGAGTAGATCCGTGCAGCACCGCATTTCATTACTAAAACAATGGCGTGTAATGTGTCATTTGTAATGTGAAGGAGCATTCACGAGTTCTTTGTAATTCCCCATTTGATGGCAAGGCTTACAGCAATTATGATGTCTAATATACGGATTTAGGCGTAAGAATTCAGAAACGGGGAAGTTTGGGCGCGCGACGCTGGGTCTGAATGTTGATGACGGCCCTCTTGAAGTCTCGGCGGGACCGGGGACGCGAAGTGTTGATCGTTGCCTCGTGCTGATAAGCAAAAATGTTTCCGGAGCGTAAAGAATCGAGTGGTGTGCATGAGGGATAAACCCTAATCTGTCGCCACACGCCGAACTTGACTTGCTAATATTTGCATTGGTAATCAGGTGGAAGTTCTGCTAAGCTCCCCATTACGCCCTCATGTATGTGAAAAGGTCTCGCCGTTCATTTGAATACGGCCAAAGAGGAGGAAGCACTGGGCAGAAAATAGGATGCAGCAAGATGAATGTGTCAGGGAAAAATGAAAAAATCATTTTGAAAAGTTGCATTTGGAGGGAGGCGACTGAGGGAAGCGCCGCCACCCCGGTGTCTACAGACTGAGAGAGCTAAGGAATGATTGGTGTGGATAGATTACGGGTTATTGAAATGAATCCACTGGTCTGGAATGGAAGAGTGAAGAGCTTCATATAGGATTATACTAATAAAGTAATACAGAGATCAAAAGGGCGCTTGTGGTGGAGGGTTTCCTCAATCTATAATCCTTCCAGCCATATTGATGCATATTTGACAATGTGCAAATGGACAAAATTACATTTGCAATTGCTATGTGTAAAATATGACTCGTCTACATTCCAAATACGTCCATAACACATTCTGAAAGACTTTCATTTTTGATGCACTATACTGAATAACGTCTAATAAATGAACTATAAATTGCTTGTTCTTTATATGCAGAAAGTATTGTACATGCAGTGGAGTCCAAACGTCCGAAACAACACAGAAAATCTGTGATTTAAGCCTTGATTATTATCAACATTTAAAACAGATGAGTACATTTTTTTCTTGATTCTTTGATCAGCATTTATCTGGAATAAAAAGCATCTGTAACATTATACATTGTGCCATTCAAAAGCTTGGAGTAATTATAGAAAATAATACTTTTATTTAGCAAAGATGCTTTAAATTGGTCAAAACTGATAATAAAGACATTTATAATGTTACAAAAGATTTCTATTTCACATAAATGCTGTTCTTCTGAACTTTCTAATCATCAAAGACACCTGAAAAAATTCTACTTAGCTGTTTTCAGCGTAATAATACAAATACTAATACTAATAATACTAAATGCTTTTGAGCAGCAGATATTAGAATAATATCTAGAATAATTTCTGAAGGATCATGTGACTGGAGTAATGGTGCTAAAATTCAGCTTTGAAATCACAGGAATAAATTATATTTTAAAATATATTCAGACTTCCTATTATGGAATATATACATATTATATATATATGAATATATATATTCCATTCTCCAGAGACCCAGTTAAAAAAAAAAAAAAAAATTAAATTCAATTAAATTTATTAAGAAAATATTGACAAGCCAATAAATACAAAAACACCTTTTCCAATACGGATTTTTTATATTCAATACACTGTAAAAAAACAACAACAACAACAACAAAAAACACAATTTGTTGAGTCAACTTAAAACAATTTGTTACCATGCAGACTTAAATTTTACGTTCTGTCAACTCAAATAAGTTTAGTCAACTTGAAATGTGAAAACTTAGATATTTGAGTTGACTAAACAAAAAATTTGGTTTGTTAAACTTAAAAGCTGGGCTTGTTACGAGCTGCCTTAAAAATTTAAGTTGAATGAACTCAAATATCTAAGTTGTCACTTAGTACAACTTAACATATCAAGTTGACTAAACTTTTTGAGTTGACTGAACTTAATAATTTGAAGGCAGTCGGGTAACAAATTATTTTAGGTTGAATCAACAAATTCATAAGTTGAATCCACCCCACCCCCCCCTAACTTGTCCTCTGTAAAATGGATATGAATAATGTTTAAAGATGTTTAGAGAAAAGTTTTTTGCTGTTTTTTATCCAATTAAAGGCTTGTGTCTGCTATGAAACTACTTCTCTGACCTGCACTATGTGATGCTCAGAGATACGCCACTCCATCAGTAGAAAGTGTCTTTTTCTAAGCAGCCTTCTTAAGATAATCATTTCCTTTTGCGTCACCACTCGCCTGAGTCATATCTGATGATGCTGAGACTCTGAGACAGTAATTACACTGCTTGTCTGGATCACACAAAGTTCAACAGTACCTCATTTCATGCTAATTCATGCACACTGTAACATCATGTCAATGAACACAGAACACAATGAATCGGCACTTACGGCCCACACCGACACGAAACTCTCTGCGTGAGCCGAGCAGCCGTTTAGACCTGATTCTGTAATTACAGAATTGCATAAAATGGTGTGAAATCGTGCAGATAATCTGCTAAATCTCCCAACATGAAAAGATAATTGCAGCAGAAATTAGCCGTACCTGAGGCTCATTCATTTGGTCATGGCCAGCTTCTTACACGCCGAGGATCGGATATTACTATTAATTATGAGCAGGTCAGAGTTGCTGAAGGTCGACCATTAGTGTCGGGACCATTGAAATGCTAATTATAAACAGATTAGAGAGTTACGCTCCTTTATGACGCTTATTAGATAATTACTTGGAGTGAGGAGTTTAGTGAAGTAAAGGAGCCGAGACCACACGAGATAGAAACCGAAGAGCACACGCCTGGGGAAACGGGATTTCAGACAGCATACAGGTATGTTAATATATTAATAAATTACCTAATGAATAATTAGCGAGCAGAACAAAAGCCAAAGTCAAAAACAGAGCATCTTTATTTAATGCATTGTTAATCCATTTTCATTTTCACTTTTGGGTGAACTATTCCTTTAAAGTTTTCTTTTCAGTGCTGAAATACTTTTTTAAGTTTAATGTACAGAAACATCCATTAGTAACCCATTTGTAGGTTGACGTGGTTCTGCACACTTCCCAAAACATTAATCTGTTTGTTTGAACTGTGATGTCCAATTCAGTGAGCCAACTGCAAATCAGTTTGAAACAAACGATTCAATTTTTGAGTTGGTCAGATTTGTTAATACTGGTTCTAAAGTTACAAACTCACTGAATCTGTCTTTCAGTCACATTCAACCTGAAATGAGCCAAGGATGAACAACCCAAGAAGCAGCAGGAGAGAGTGGGGTTTTACTTATGTGGTCCTCAAGATAAGGGAAAATGAGGCAGAAGCACAATGAAAGTATCTGAAGTAATTTCAGGATCTTTCCTATCATTTTAAATGATCAGAATGTATCTATGACAAAGAGTTTTCAAAATATGGCTTCTTATAAATAAGTGATCCTGTGGTTCAGGTTAGGGGTAAGATGACCCAAGTCAGTGGGTAAGATGCACCATCTCAGTTAAAACTCAATAAATCTGACTAAATCCGAATCTGATTTCCCATGTGAAATTTTAAAGATGATTTACCTCTTTTAAAAATGAATTTAATAATCAAATTCAAGTTCACAAACAGTCATAGTTCTTTTCTTAAAGCTAACTTAAACAAAATAAAACCAATCAAATAAAGTTTCATTTTCAGTCTTTAATTGTTTGCATTTCTTAAACAATGTGTTGAACACCAAAGTTTTAACCTTTCCAAAAACAGACTAAACAGAGAGTTTGTTGAGTAAAATTAAATAAATGTCACTGAAACTAATAAACATTTTAGTCAAAAGATTCTTTGGTAGCTTTGATTCTTTGGCATGGTAGCTTTTCTGCAATGTCGAACAGGCCGTAAGAGACTATATATTATTTATTATAATGTGATGAAAAGCATCTTCTGGTTGTCAGAGAGTGTGCAGCATGTGTTGTGGTGCACTTGTGAATTCTCCCTATCAAATAAACTACAAATAATATCTGATCAACTAAACCAGTTGCACAT
The DNA here is from genome assembly GCF_022985175.1 of Labeo rohita. Classification (NCBI taxonomy): domain Eukaryota; kingdom Metazoa; phylum Chordata; class Actinopteri; order Cypriniformes; family Cyprinidae; genus Labeo; species Labeo rohita. The sequence goes on along the minus strand of NC_066884.1, from coordinate 38,223,261 downwards.
CACATTAAAATACCAGTTTATACTTCAGAGATTTAACTTAACTTCAGTGTTTTATGGTAGGGTAAGTTAAAGTGTTGGTTCAACTTACCCCACAGGATTTGGCTCACTTTGCCCCATAGCTGGCATTTAAAAAATAAATAAAAAATAAAAAACTAGCTGGCATATCAATTCAGGATAATATTTAGCTAAATGATGTGCATGGTTTTATATGTTGCTAAATCACCTATATGCATCATAAATATTTTTAGAGCTGGATACATTTACTTTGATGTAACAGCCACAACATCTGTTATGCTAAAATGTTACTTTGACAAGCCAAAAACAGTTTTTAAAGTGAACAGGTGCTGTGTGATTCCAAAATACACGGTCACATGATAGTAAAAGTGTACAGGTGCCAAGATACAGGGGGTGGGTCAACTTACCCACTGACTCAACTTACCCCACTCTCCCCTACTGGTTAGTAACTATTTAGACGTAATCAGGGTTACGTTTTCCAAAAATGAAGTGCTTGTAATTAGATTATATTACATTTTAAAATACTTTTTTTTGCAGATTACTTGATTACATGAAGGGCCGCCCCCCTAATATAATAGCAGGGGAAACACTGGACAGCGGTTCCCAACCACGTTCCTGGATGTCACCTTAATCAAACACACCTGATTCAGATCATCAGCTCATTAGTAGAGACTCCAAGGACCTGAAATGGGTGTGTCAGACAAAGGAAAAATGCAAAATGTGCAGTGTTGGGGGGCACTGGCTTAGGAGACATTCTTATCTACTCCTGCTCTGGCGTCGAAACCATGACGGACAGCTCACAGCACACTCAGGGCGGGTCTAAGGTAAGACGGCCATGTCAATCAACTATCGTGGGAGGAGCATTGGTCTATGTGACGTCACACAGCCAAGAATCAGAGAACTGCCTGATTTGAGAATGGGGATATTATTTATAGGGACTAAAAAAAAAAAAAAACATAACAAAAAAAAACATTGGTGGATTTTTAGTATGATAGGGTGGTTGTGTACACACACTGCCAACACTTTAAACAACATGTAAAAGTGAATTTTGCATCCGATGACCCCTTTAAGCAGTCTGAATTGGAGCGTTTAAGAAAATCAAACACGGCACAGCCTATTAGTACGGTACGTTATATTTATTATTATTAATTTCTCCAAATTTCTTCCTTAGGTCAGACTTAATTTGAGATGACAAATTATGGCCTGCATGGAAATCTCCAGCTGAGAGTTTTCTTTTCACAACTGTTATTTCCATAGTAACAATTTGTAATTTAGGTCAAGTAAATATTATTCGAACAGCGCTTTTCACAACACACATTGTTGAAAGCAGCTTTACAGATCTTGCACATTAGAGCTGGGCCATAATATAGCTGACATTTTACCATGATACAAGCAATCAAGCAGTTGATATTTGCTATATGTCAGGGAGTTTAGAAAAATGATTGCTTTAATGCGTTCTTTGTTGTTGCTAAATGCGTACATTGATCATAAATAACTGCATGATTTGTATTATCTTAGAACTGTACATTAACATAAAAAAGCTATTTGATCCGCAGTACTCTGAAATACTGTAGATTCCCAACCTGCACCAGCACCACAAATGCAAAGGTACATAATACCACACTGACATATAGAATATTAGCAGTTCAGCAGATTAACACCATCCTCACTAGTGTGTAGACAAAAGCTTCTCATGAGAAAGTGCATTACTGTAGGTGTTGTGTTGTGAGAGGTGGATGATGGTGGACTCTTTGAGGGGGAGGTCGTGCGCGCTACTAAGGGAGCTTAGAGGAGAAGCCGAGGTCACTACACTGAATTCCCTTCCTGCATAGAAAGTGATTTTTCACCAGCGAACTACAAAGCCCAACGGATTGGCCTCCAACCCCGAGCCGAGGAGCTGCTTGAAACACTTTAGTCCAGTCAGCACTTCACACAGAGCTGCTGGGAGGGCAGAAGTCAACGCAAACCCAACTCTCGACGGAGTGCGGCGCTCAGATGTCGTAACACATCACACAGCGATTTTAATTGTGAAACGGGAACAGAGGAAAACGGCGATAAGCTACAATACGCAACACAACCAGGATCACAGCGCCGATTAGTCATTGAAGCGGACGCTGGGGTGGTTCGGCGTATCGTTGTTTTCCAACACAACTCGAGCCGTCCTGAAGGAATTAATCTCGCCGCTCAAATCAAACGCCTGCTTGGAAGTTACAAATAACTCTTTAAGATGTTTACCCTTTTACTCAAAGCCAGTTGTAATTGAAAAAGAAGCTAGTTGTTTGCACGTTTGCTCCGAGCAGCTATTTCTCAAGACTGATGGATAAACACAGGGTAAAACAGACCAAACATGTCCCCTGGTGTTTTGGTTCATTCCCTTCACAGAACATCCCTGGATGTCCTTGTAAATGCAATAATTAAAATGATTACCGCTGTGCACAACTGTGCATATAAATGTGGGTCGCTGATCGTACTTGCATTGTTATCATAAACAGAGCGGAGGGGTGTTTCATTTCGCTGCTAATCACCTGGAACACACCAGCTCACCTTCAAAGCGGAGCTATGAAATCCTTACTCGGAGTGCACACATGCACGCAAGCGCTAACATGCGCCGGGCTCGGCGGGTCTCACGTGTGTCTTGTAAGATGGATAGTAGATTAACATTACAAAACACTGCTGAGTAATGGTGTCTAAACACTTCTGGACACGGTATTGTTTTTACACGTCTGGGCCAGGGAGCTCTGCTTAATGCTCATCTTTGTTCTCAAAGTGCTTCTTTAAGTACAACATAATTATATAAACACAATATAATCAAGTACTTTTACTGTAGCTGATGTGGGAGACGGGTGGGAACATTAAAAACCACACATCCATGTTTTTGCTTAAAAACATTTTCTGTGTCTCTTCACTACTTTCTGTTTAGGACTGTTTAGCCCTGGCCATCAACACACAAGCTGCCTCATCCGAATTAGAACGAAGCCCGGGTTACTGGACTGGAACTGTCCCTGCCGTTAATTACTAAGTTTGTAAATGAATTAATCTTGGAAATAAAGTATCTGCCGAACATTAGCTGTTAGCGTCAGTGTTCTCGTGTGTCGGGTGTGGAATTACTGTGACTGTAAGACTGGGAGAGATAGACACAGCTCAGCGTCTCTCAGCACTGCAGCTCTGAGATTAACCACAAAGTGGCTCAATTAATCCATGTGAAGTGACACGGAATTCGAATACAAAAGAAGCAGAGCGCACGCTGAAGAGGGAGAGAGAGACAAACATCGTTTTCAATCATGTGGGCAAAAGATGGTGGGGAGCGAAATTAATTGACCTCCCTGGTTTCAATTAAACAAAAAGAGACACAAAGCCAAACGTACATCTATATGCCTGGGAAGAAGGTAGTGGTGCCGCTAAAGAGAGAGGGAATCTGAAGCCGAGCAGCTTCCTTTTACTTCCATAACGTGTAATGAATTGTTCACAATAATGCCGGTGTAAAATAAATTCAATCAAATTTTATTCCAGTGACTCAAATTAGAAGTATTTCTATGCAGGAGTATGTAATCAGATTACAAAAATTCATTGTAATATTATTATATTATTATAGTACTTATAACAACAAAACAAACAAAAATAAAATAATAATATTTGTTTCATACTGGAGATTAGACTGCATTTTAGAAATAGAAAAATTTAGAAAGATTACTTAATTACTGAATTAATATAGTACTATAGTATATATATATATATAAACTCATCTTCAGTTTTTTTTATAGAGTAGACAGTGCCCTAATTTTTCCCTAATATTTTTTCCTTTCTAAAAGCCTATCACTTATAAATGTTCAGAAATCTGAGACTTTCAAATAAAACAAATTAAGTTAATAATTGAACACCACACATTCACTGTTCTCTGGTAATTGATTATTAATAATTTTAATTTATTTATTTTGATTTTACATTTTTATGACTGTAGTTTCTTCACAAACCCCAATTTGGTAAACTATGCATTATGTAATGTTTAAATCACTTCATTTTCTTAATGACAAAGAATGAAATTTCTTTCTTTCCCTAAAGAATTTTTTTTTCTTTTCAGTATGGTAAAAGATTATCCTTTTCAAATCAATGTTATAAACAAGTTAGGTCAAAGGTATCTAAAAGTAGTCCAACGTAGTCGGATTATATTACATGAGTAATGCACACTGAAAAAAAACAAAGAAATGACCAGTAACGCACTGAATTCAGATTCTTGTTTTATTTACAACTTAAATGAAGTAGATTATGTTATGCTACTTTTTTGTAGTTTTACATAACTACAACTTTGGCCATGTAATTCGCAATCATTTGTCAACCGGCTGATATTTTCCTATTTAACACGGTAAATCTGTGTTGGAACAATCTGTATTGTATAAAATGCTATACAAATAAAGGTCACTTGACTACAGTTTGTGAGTAATCTACCTAGCACAGTTTCTGTGTATGCATAATGTGCGTTTTTATTGTTTTATCTTGGCCTATTTTTGATAGAGTTATAATTGAGGAAAGAACAGAAGAGGGAAACGATGCAAGTCTGATCTCACCGTGCGTCAGCAAACACGCGCGAGTGTCAAGCACTATACGCAGACAATGGCTCTGACAACAATTTATCGTTCACAGACGAATGTGCACGCTAGCGCAAGCTACAGTAGTAAAATTAATGTCATGTAACGTAACAGCCGGGCAAACTTCCACAACTGTTATGCTCACGTTCAGACATCAGATCGCACAGATTACCTTCAGATTTATCAGGAGAGCGTGATGTCTCAGGTAGGCCGCAGGTGATTACCACCCTGAAACATGACAAAGAGTAAAGTCTCAGTACCGCCTACGCTCTTACACCTCATGACTGCATGATTAAAACCATGCTTAAGTATAAAAGCCCTCTGAGCCTTAAATACACCAACAACCCTTCTGCAAACCTTTGGTCAACTACAAGCCTATGAGTGGGAGAAAGATGGCAGTATATCAAAACATAGATTAACTCTGTACGCCCATCAACTACTGCCTTTAATTATATCCCATTACACGTAGATGGGTACAAATCTGGCTTTTGTGAAAGCTTATACATTCCTAGCATTTTGAAGAAAGCAGCACAAGCTGGGGCGAATGCAATGTAAAGTGTACATGTGTTTGCAGATCACATTTCTCAGGTTAATCCGTCAATCATGAGAGAATTAGAAGAAATATAATCATTCATCTCTATTTTCCATTAATAGGTGGATGCGGGTAGGGGCTCAAGTACATCCTGGACAAATTTACATCAAAAGCCATCTTGAATTCACAAGACACAATTCTTTACTTGGTGTAAAAACCCCTGAAGTTCAATAGCAGCCGGTTTTAGCATCATATGGAGGCAGGGCTGGACGGGCATTCTCTCTCCATTTAACAGACACGTCTAATGGGTCCCTGAAGGACGGCATATTTGAAACAGAATGGGCTAACAAAAGCATAAAGGGTTAATTTAGCTTGGCTCAGGTGAGTTAATTATTCTTTTTGCCCAGTTCACTGCACATCCATAATGATTATTAACTAGCTTAAAATACTCAAGGACCACTGGGAGTTTACGGATAAAAACACACACATGCAGAAGGCTGGATGGAGGGGGATCATTATTCTAATGAGAGTGCTGTAAAACTCTCCAATCACAGAGTCACCACAATAATCTTCTGGGACCGTGAGGGGTCACAGTCGTCCCCTCCTCCAGAGCCTTGAGTGGAGCTGTGGATGGGCGCTGATTAAAGCACATTCATGCATGGATCCTCACTCCTGCGTGTGCTTAAAGACTGGGATAATGGCTATTCAGCTGTTCTGATTTTGGATCACAGCACACCAGCAGCAATGAGCTTCCACACATGAGAGAGGACAGAGACAGGGAAGGCGTGACAGGGGAACAGTTCACTTAAACTACAAATTCTGACCTCATTTACTCACCCGCATGCGGTTCCAAATCTGATTTTTTGTTTCTTCCATGGGACATAAAAGGACATTTTTTTGGAAAATATCCTGTCAGATTTTTTTCCAGATGAAAGTGAATGCAGACTCGACCTTTAAGGATACAAATAAACCCAAAATAAATGATTAATATAAAGAAAGAAAGAAAGAAAGATTAATTCATTATATTCTATAAAATAGTAATGTAATATATAATATTCTATAATAAAGTCTTCCGAAGTCACAGATTTGTCTTTAAGTTATTAATATTCCTCTCCTCCAATACTTTGTACCACGGTGTTTTAGTGCTAGGTATTAAAAAAAAAAAAAAAAACTAAGATTCGTAATTTTGGAAAGTTGTATTTTTTTTGTTTCTGAATTTTGCCAATATTTTGACTATAAAGTAAAAATGACAAGAATAAGTTGAAATATTATGAGAAATGAAAAAAAAAAACTTTAATCTTGTATTTTTGAAACACTTCGACTTCTTAAACAGTTCTACTTTATTCTCAAAACATTTTGACTTTATTCCCATAAATTTGACTTTATTCTCATAATTTTGACTCTATTCTTGAAATATTATGAATTTAATCTCGTGATTATATATATATATATATATATATATATATATATATATATATAATTTATATATATATTGCCACTAAATCACCGTCGTAAGTTTGAAATGAGTGTCAAATAGACAGCTGACTGCAAAAATAAACTCTGAAAACCAACAGAAACTACTCGTTCCCGTTTTACACATTACCAAATTGTGTTATCCACCTTATTCTTCAACGCGGAAGTAAGCTTACGGGTGAGACTTCCGGTTCATTAGCCGCTATATAGAAAAAATGAAAAGAATAACACCGGCCAGTAAACAGTAAAGCTACAAACCAGTGTGTTCGTACTTAAGATAAAACATTACAATAACATGGTAAGACACACCAATTTGCAATATCAAGCAGGAAAACAAGCTGTTTTGCACAGCTAAATACAGCCGGATGCGGATGAGACCGGAAGCCAGTCCAATAAAATGTAAACATGACCGCGTCTGGGAAAAATATGGTGGAATGCACTTCGAATACTTGTCTTATATAGATCGCAAAATAAGGTAGAGGTGAATTAAAATGTCCATACATTGCAATCAAATGAAAAAATGAATTTCGTACGCACCTGTTCCTTTTGCTCCCCGTAGCCAAGTTCTTGCGCATGCGCATTGCTACTCACCCAGTGTTTCCCGCGCACAGACAGCGCGAATCCAGAGATTTGGCAAAGGACAAATAATTCAATGGAGCCGCAGACTGAATCGAGCGCGATCTGTGATAAAATAAGTAAAGGTAAGCAAACACGTCTTTCTGTTGATTTAATCTTGCGGGCTTTACGCAGATATTTCTTTTAAGTGAATCAAATTCAAATCAATCATTTCATTTAACGAACTAATGACTCATATGAACCGAATCTCTTGCCGAATCATTCAAAAAGACTCGACTGAATCGTTCATTTGAACGGTTTTACTTTAATTTCTTGTCAATACTGTAGTAATTTCTTAGTATTCAGCATTCAGATTTCTTCAAGTATTGAGTGCGTACAACATATTCTTAAAAGAACATCGTATTTTGAGTTAGACGACCAAAGAAAGTCGTGAAACGGCATTAGGGTGAGTAAATGATGACGCAGTTTACATTTTTTTTTACAATTTACTAAACGCCCTGTATTTCTAATCGAATCTGTTGTGGTGAGGAAAACCCCTAACGTTACATAAAACCTACACAGGTCTCTTTTATGTACATAAATAAATGTTTTAAATGAGCTATGGATGAGAGAGGCCGAGCTGGCCTGTTTTGATCTAATAATGAAGGTGTTGTTAGATGTTGACTGAACCACAATTTGATGTGATACCAAACGAAGAGAAAAGGCAAGCTTTCAGTGACCAAGTACTAAAATGTGACCCTGGACCACAAAACCAGGCATAAGAGTCATTTATTTATTTATTTATATATATATATAAAAAAGAGATTATACGTCATCTGAAAGCTGAATAAATGATGTTTACATTAATGTACAGGACAGTATTTGGCTGAGATGCAACTGTTTGAAAATCTGGAATCTGAGGGTGCAAAAAAATCAAATAATAATCAAAACCATTGAGAAAATTGCCTTTAAAGTTGTCCAAATGAAGTTATTAGCAATGTGTATTACTAAACAAAAAAAAAAAAAAAGTTTTGGTATATAATTACGGTAGAAAATTTACAAAACATCTTCATCAAACATGATATTTACTTAATATCCTAATGAATCGGTATCGCTACAAATATATGAAGTGGTTTTGTGGTCCACGATTATATATATCAGTTTGCTTCTTACACAAAGCTACCATAATACTTCATTAGTCATATGCGCTACAGTTACGGTGAATTGTTTTAAATTTTTATGTATGTATTTATTTATTTAATTGTCTTTTTCAGAGCCGGACCACTGTGTGAACTGCTGGAGAAGAGCTGCATACATGCCGGACGCTCATTTGGTGTTTTACTGAACGTCTAATATGGGTTCGAAACATCGTGACGGTAAGTCAACAATGACCAAGTTGTCATTTTGTCTTGAATACGGCTTCAGATCATAACATGGTAAAACACACGGTTTCTTATGGCGTGTAAAAGTGGCGAGGAGTCCTGGCAGGAGGCCACGCTTAGAAAGGAGCAGGTCATGCTTTCAGGAGATCTGCACCTCGAACTGGGCTCACAATAGCGTTTTACACAATTACACACGAGGTGTAATTGACAGCGGTATCAGCGGCGCAGCGCTATTCTGACAGGCTTCATGGAGCCGTGATTAATTACCGCACGGATTCTCTGGGCTTTCCAATTTCCTTTGGCTTTCCGTTCAGGGCTGCAGGTGATAGTACAGTAACTCCTGTTCCAGCCTACGGCAGGAGAAAGAGACGTCTCTCCCTCTTTCTCTCTTTCTCTCCTCCTCTCCTCCTCTATCCTCCAGCGGATCAGAGCAGAAGTCAGCCAAACAAGGGCTGCCATGATAAGTCTATGTAATGCCTGTCCCTGCGGTGAATGCTAACTACCGCTCATATTCACTGGTGCAGGTGAGATTATCGGCACTCAAAGAAATTGCTGCTGCTTTTTTAGCTCCGCTTCCAGTGTTAAGTTTTAATTTATTATTTGCGAGACCGTTATCATGGAGTTCGCTATCGTAGGCCTCTTCATTAATCACAGCTAGGGCTTCATTTATTCCCTGATATCCGCAGGGTCCTGGCACTGATGTACATATGGGTCTGTTTATCATGAGCAAAAACGGAAAAAAAAGTTGGAAGAGATATGGGAGCAGAGATAAGTTTATCCCAGCTTACATTCATGACACTCAGTGAGGTATTTTTATTAGCAGATGTTTCGCCGTGTTGCTTCCATTACGCGTCATTTTCAACTTGTTTTTCATTCTTTGTAGTTGCGTTACACAATTAACTTGTCTAACGTTAACTTACAAGCGAATAAAGTATTCGCTTGGAAACATTTGCAGTGGAAACAAATTCATCATTTGAATTGATAATGTTGCATACTTTTTTTTTTTCTTACTAAACTAACATTGTGACATTTGTGTTAATTACTGTTTTGGTTACTCTGTTGCAACATGCCATCAAAAAAGGTCAACATTTGTAGTTCTTTAAACAAATATTGTCCTATTTTGATGACACGTTCCAATGGAATCATTTGTGAAAGTGGTAATTTCCAGTTTCACATCCTGAAACACACTTTCTGCGTTGCTGGGTTTTTTTTTTTTTTTTAATATAAGCGACGTCTTGCTCATATCAAATCATACGGTTGGGTCTCTTATCCCTGTGGTGTGTGTGTGTGTGTGTGGCAGCGGGACATATGGGACAGAACAGGGATGGTGTGAATATCCCGTGACCCCTAGCGGATCAGGGGCCGTACTGAAAGACGGCCTTGAACTGTAAGGAGCTAATCCTGTTTGGCTGCCCTGCTAACAGCCTCCTCACTGGGACCTGCTCTCACGCTGGTGCTTCACATGCTAATCAAACTAATGATGAGCAACCAGAGACCCACTCACAATGCTGGCGGGACACCAGTGGAACATGTACATATTATATTAACCATCATGCAATTGTAAAAACAGACAGTCCAGTAAAACAGAGGCATAGCGATTTTATAGCCCCCCTTAACTTTAGAATTGCTTCATTGATAATCATGTGTATAATTGTGACGTTTCAAAGACCCGTGCCGTAATGTGTCCTAGTGTTACCTTGTGTCAAAACAATGGAAAGTGGTAAACTCATTAACCAAAGAAGCAAGTTGCATCAAACTGGTCTGTTGTACACTACCAGTCAAACGTTTTTTAATGTTTTTTAAATAATTCTTTCTGCTCACAAAACCTGCATTTACTTGATCCAAAATACAGAAAAAGCAGTAATATTTTGAAATATTTTTCTATTTAAAATAGTGGTTTTCTATGTAAATATATGTTAAAATGTAATTTTTTTTTTTAGTGATCAAAGCTGCATTTTCAGCACCAATACACCAGTCTTCAGTGTCACATAATTTTTCAGAAATCATTCTAATATCAAGACACATTTATTATTATTATTATTATTATGTAGTATAAAAAACATCTGAAATAAAAAGCTTTTGTAACATTGTACACTTTACCATTCAAAAGCTTGGAGTCAGTGTGTATATATATTCATTTTTGGGAAAGAAATGATAGAAAATAATATTTTTATTTAGCAAGGATGCTTTAAATTGATCAAAAGTGATGATAAAGACATTTATAATGTATAAAAAAAATATATTTCAGAATAATGCTGTTCTTCTGAACTTTCTATTCATCAAAGAAACCTGAAAAAATGCTGCTCAGCTTTGTTCAGCATAATGATAATAATAATAAATGTTTAAAAAAAAACATTAAAAATCTTACTGTTCAAAACTTTTGACTGGTAGTGTAAATGCAAATGACTTCATTGCCTGATTCAAGGAAGTTGCATAGATTATTTTATAAAAAAATTTATTTTACATTTTATTGTATGTTGGCATTATTACCATGTCTTATTTTGGTTAATATTTGCATTTAATAATACATTTTTTATTTTATTTTATTTTATTTTATTTTATTTTATTTTATTTTATTATTTTTTTGTAATGAGAAAACCCAAGTATGAACACTGACATTTTTAAAATGTTTTTTTTTTCCAAGTATTTCAGCCCTAACAAGATGGTTTGCGTATAATAATAATAATAATAATAATAATAATAATAGTAATAATAAACATAAGTAATATATAAAAAATTTAATAATTATTTTCTAGAACTATTCAAGCCTTTTTTTTTTCTTTCTTGAATTCATGTATTTTTTATTATCACGGTATATTACAGAAAAATAAAACACTGCAGTGTCTTTTTTTTTTTTTTTTTTTTTTTTTTTTTTTGTAATATTGTGCAAATTATAGGCCGTCTGAGAGCATTTGTTTTTTTTTTTTGTTTGTTTTTTACAGACAGGTTTCATCGTCTGGTTTTGTCTGATTTCAGAAGCAAACTGAACCTTCGAACGCACGCACACACAGGTGTGACAAACGTGCGTTTTCCGAAATTGTTTAACAGCTTCTGCTGTTGTTTTTTCTTTTATTTTAACCCTTTTTCGCTGTTCCTCTGTAATGGTATCCCTCTCTGGAGTGTTGTGCTATGTTTGTGTTTTCAGCGAGTTTCTCAAATGCCCTAATTCGCCCTGAATCAACAATCCTTTGTGTGCAGCCGGTGGAGGGGTGGAGAGGGATTCCCCAGCTGTGAGCTCGAGTGCGTTCGCGCTCCCGCGTCCCTCAGGCGGGGAGATGCAGATTAGCGGAGCAAGTGAATGGAAGGTTAAAAAATGCATTATTAAAAATAAACTGTGCAAGAGAGACGGGGGAGCGAGAGACGGTGGAGGAAAGGGAAACTTCAAAAGGTGATGTTTAGCATTGGCGTAATACAACATGACAGGTTTATAAAACTTGCCACTCTCTATTGAAGGGCTGGAAATTGACTCGGGCAGCGGTAAGCGATGGCATATTCCACTTTAAAAAATGGCTTTAATGACGCAGTTATTGTGTTACCGAAATGGAAATAAAACTTTAATTCCCTCGGTGAAGAACGATCCTGCATGCTTCAATGTGCACACGCTAAAAAGCGATTCTCATGGCAGATTCCCATGGCCCCGCGCTCCTGACGATTTAGAAAAGCTCTCCCTCTCCCTCGTTTTCGGTTTGCAAAGGTAATGAGAAGCTAATGAGGCTTGACTTGAATTTTTTCAGCGCTCCACTCCTGGCAGCTTCCCAGAGGGGCTGAAGGAGATGTTTAGTTTCTATAGAAGCGGTGCTGACGGATGGATAGATGGATGCAGGGCTTGAGCCTCCGCGTTTGCTCTCCATTCACCGCACACGAGGGGAGGGCGGGAGATCGCGGCTCGGAAACTCAAGGAGGGAGAGAACGGGCATGAAGAAGGGGAGAAGAAATCAGCACTCTTGAAGCCAGATGAAATCCAGACGGCAAGCTGAAAAGAAAAGGCCGTATCAGCCTGAGACTCCTATGGATGCTGCGCTCCCAATAATACAGGGCCTGATGATGTGCGTTTAGATTGTCACAGATCTGGAAATGAAAAGAAACCCAGTCGGGGAGGCTACTTTGAAAGTGTAGCTTCCCAAGAAACAAGCTATCATTTAACCCTGTGACCCTTTTTTTTTTTTTTTAATTAAACAGTTTATTGAGCCTTTAGACAAAATATTGTTTTTAATAATATGTTGAATTTCACATTTGAGTAGTAAGATGATGTGCAATGCGATCCAGTGATAACCGAGAGATGAACAAATAGACGTTCCTCAACAGGGCTCTAAGTTAGTTACGCCTAACTTCAAAAAAAAAAAAAAAACAGCCTTCCTTCCCCCATAACAAGGTGATATTTGACCCCTTAAAGTGATTTACATGAGAATTTTGTTTTTACATTTGTAGTGTAATTTTATTAAAAGTATGTCATCTTTTGTGTGTGTGTGTATATATATATATATATTTTTTTTGTAAGCTATTAAAAATTTCTAATTAAAATAAACAGAATAAGAATATAAGAATAATAACAAACATTATAAGGATAATTCATCCAATCAAACGAAATCAGTATTAACAAATTAATTTGTATTACAGAGGTGGCACAGAAGAACACAAATGTGGCTTGTAGGTGTATTTTCATGTGTTTAATGAGGCTCCGAGGTGGCATGCAATCAAATTCATAAGTTCATGTTGGGATTAATGCTTTAAATATAACATTTTTGAATATAGAAATATTTAATGATTTAACTAAAAAGATACTTAATGAAACAGCAGGCAAGGCACTGATTTAATTACCGAATCGTTCATTCATTTGATTTGTTCAAACGACTGATTCATTCAGGAATAAAGTGACTCACTATGATTGGGAAATTGATTTATTGACTCACTAGATTTGTTTAAAAACACATGTTTGTTCATAAACGAAACACCGACTTGTTTTAAACTATTTTTGATGACAAAATAGAGCAAAATCAGGCAATAATGTTATAGTCAGACAATGTTAGTCACTTAATATTAACTTCTTGTTTGTTGTATTAAATCAGTATCTCATTTACAAACTCCCTTAAAAATCATTACAAGCTGTCACTCATCTTAGTTCATGGCGTTCTCACAAAGTTCCATTATAATGAACGAAGCTCTCTACACTGCACAATCAGTCTTATTTACAATCTCTCTACACTCTGTTTATGAAAGGATTGGTGAGATATGTCTGTGATTCATTACTCAACGCTGCAAAACACACAGAAACCTTTGAAGTTCCCCTCAGCGCAAACACAAATATGCTGATCGGGTCAGTCGCACTGGTGCTCCTAAATATTTTTTCATAGTCGCACGCAGTAGTTTTCAGAAATGGTCGTGCTGTAGAGCCCTGCTCAAAAGATGTGAGATGTTTTTGAGGCTCGGGAGGATCATTCCTCCACTGAGGAACAGTGAAGGTACATCTTCTGGAAACGCGTTCCTCAAAAGATCCTGATGATCAGATTTGACACTCACTGATTTTTAAAGACCTTTGACTTGATTAAAACAAACAAACAAACAGAAAAAACTCTAAACTATCAATAGCTATGTTTCCGTCACTTTGTTTTCATGTGCATTTTGAAGTATCACATCAGAAACAAGCGATGGAAATGCCACATTTTGAATAAAAATCCCTTAATTCGCAAAAAAAGTTTTTACGCTCGCCTGAGGTGGTTTTTTACTTAATGCGAATAATGGGAGATGGAAACACATTTGCAGAATAAAATACTCCATACGCATCAAAAAAGTCATGTGACTTTGCGCCATGGGACGGCAAAACCCGTCTAACCAGTAAACCGATCTCGTTCCACAGCATCTGAAATGTTGCTATGGTCATTCTGAGCAAAGTCTGTCGTCAGAGTATTTCTGTATAATTGCCTCTCAGAACAGTCTTACACGACTGCGTTCCCAAACAGCAGACATCCACTTCCGAAAGAAATGATCACATTTATGTTTTTCGTTTGCTTGCTTTGAGGTGCAAGTAATTTATTATATGAAGAGTTCAGATGCAAAACCAGCTAAAAGCCATCTCTGTCAAAAATGAGGTAATGATACTGAGTGAATGCTCCTGACACATAGTATACATCCATCAAATACTTTTACTTCAAACTCGCTAAATTCCAACCTCAGCCCAATCAGAAGTACCAGTACTTGCATAGAAACCTATACAAAGTAGCCAGAAAGAAATGCTCATTTTAACGAAATAAGTCAGATGGAATTAGAGGCTTTTGCATCTGAACTCTTCAAATATAAAAATTACTATATTCAGTGGCCTCTCCTATTTTTCTTAGTAATATATGGTGTGAGTTTTTTTTAGGAAGTTACGATTTTGTTCTCTTTGACTTGTTGGATGCTTATTCACAAATGTTTTATGCGGTATTCCAATTTTTGCGCATAAGCTAAATTCGTAACTTTGGCTGGAAACCTGACTAATCAGACGACAGATGAAATGGAGTAGATTGTGTGTGACAGGTTTAACAGCAAAGCTGATCTTTTAGAGACCTTAGAAACTTGTGTGTGAAGTATAATACTTACAATAGATACACTGCAAGCTAAGATGCCCCAAAAAACAATCAAATAAAACAATTTGGTAAAAGTTTAGGCCTCGGCTGTAAAGCAATGTGCAAAACTAGCGTCTGTAATTTTAAATGAACAGCAGCGAAATCATTTTCCCCATACACCGGCAGGCCAGGATGACTTCTTTAGCACAAAGGACAAAGTGAGCCTTGTGCCGAGGACCGGGCCGGACTAATGAAGTCGTAGCAGACTCTCGGGCTGATAGACCTGTTAATGAGCTCCACTCCTGTGATGGGAGATGGGGGGAAAAAGGGATGTACCAGGTAGGCGCCGGCACCGCGTCGGATCATTAGCGTAATTTAAGCAGAAAAGGTCTTTGTTTCTCGCCGAATTGCCAGGGAGGCTGGGAAGGGACCTGGAGGCCTCTCGAAAGCATTTTGCTGGCACGCACGTCGAGAATTGATTGTCTTTGTTGTGGTAATCTGAAATTAATTTGCACTTGAACCCATCTTTCTTCCAGGATCAATTTAAAACACTGTTATAATTATGTGAAACCGAGAGCAGACACTGATATGACGAGCCGGAATATTTTAATTCCCCAGGTACTTAAGAGCCTTTTTTCCCTGACTTATCTTGCGAGGTAATAAAACAAAACGTTCCTCGTGCATAGGCTTAAGGGAGAGGTATTTGCCGGAGGGGTAACAGTAATAACCGCTGTATCGCTACACGTTTACCCGTGTACCCTCTCGGTAGGTCATCGCTCGCTTTCAAGCCGCGCGAAACTATCGCGAGCCGAAGCTCTGACGGCGGAGCTCGGATGAATTCTCCTCGGCCCTTTATTCGGCCTAATCGCGAGTTTAATTGTAACGGGCGTTTAAAATCTATTAGAGACTACCTGCTAATATCGCCAATTGATCTTGGCGGCGCATCCCCCTTGTTCTCAGCACGAGTTTTTTAATATCTTTATCAGAATGCTGCTAGTTTCCATCCCCCGATTGGTGTTTGTAGCGGGGAATCTCGTTAGCTTTAGTCGGACCATCTTGAGCGGTTTCCCGTGGCGCTGTCATGTAGCACAAGGGCGCCGAGGTCATCGCCCAGGGCTGGGATTCTTCCCGGGCTCCTCGGGCGCCGAGAACAAGGCGATGGGCAGCCAGACAGACAGCTGATGACATTAACATGCACGAACATTCCCGGCTCACCACGAGAGAGGCCTTTGATTTCTGCTGAAATTAACTGCATGCAAGATAAAGCTTATTTGGGGTGGAACAATATTCATGAAGACTTCCAGTTTTTAAAAATGCACTTGGAGTTCAACACGCTCCATTTCTAATGTAAACTTGCTTCTTATTCGCTAACCACCAGCAGCCCGAGTCCAAGCCGCTAGTTTAGGGCCACGCCAAGCGTATTCGAGTTGTCGTTCAGCCCAAACATGCCTCTGCTACATACAAATTAGCCATAGGTTTGGCCTCATTCACAAAAGTGAGCACTGTTTGCTCGACACAGTTAACACTGTGCTGTTACTGCCTCAGGAAAGCAGGCGCACTTTGAGCAAATGACACATGTCTGAAAAATAATTGTCAGGAAACTAAAGGTTGTGTTTTATGTTTTGTGTCATGTTTAGTTCTTCAGGCGTTGATGGCACGTATCGTTTGATACATTGAGATTATGGAGTTTCATTCAAAGGCCCCAAAATATTAACTTGTTGCAGATGCTGATAACAAGGTCAAATTGCAGGCCAAAACGTCATATAAAATTATCTAAAGCAACTCAATGATTTAAAACCGTATAGCAGATACTTGCATAAAATGATAGAAAGTAGTCATGCTATATCTCCTAGATATATCGAGTAGTAAGATGACATTGAAATGCTTAGTGTTATGATCAAAGCTCTGTAGATTCAAAACATATAATGTAACACAATTATTCAAACACTTTAGAAACTAATGAAATGCATGAAATATAAGACAGTAAACTTTACGGGGTCATTTAGTCAATTTAGATTCCTGTGTTGCACAGTCCAAGTAAAGTACACCAGATCACGGTAGTGTGCTGTATCCTCTACAGCCTAACCCTTAGAACTGACCTGCAATATGGGAAATGCACCATGCAAATTGTGTTTGGCACAGATTTGCACTGATACATGACTAGTAAATCAGGCATTAAAACAATGCAGTATATTTATTGATGCTGCAATTCTTTGTTTTAAAAAGTGGGTGGGACACTTTTTTTGTTGTGTGCTTTTTTTTTTTTTGCCTTTATTATTATAGGACAGTATTAGAGCAGAAATTCTTCACGTCGCTGAATAAATGCATAGATATGCAATAAACATCTGTGCTCCTATACAGTCTAGTGATAGAAGTTGCGTTAGGTATATAGGAGGTTTTGGATTCTAATCCAACCATGTCTAATTTTATTTATTTATTTTTTTCTTTTTCCTTTATGTTCATCAGTAATCGTATATGGACACAGGGACACAATTTGTTTTTTTTTTTTTTTTTTTTTTTTTTTTGATTTAACCAAAATGAATAAACAGTCTCTACAACGTTTAAGCCATAGATTGAAGCGCTGGTGTGTGAGACACTAGAGAACATTCTGTCACTTAAAACATCGCAGCAAACATTAATGATTCCAGTGTCAGATCGCAGCTTATTTGACAGAAACAAATGTCATATATGTTTCATCTGCATCAGGTATGTCCTTGTGAGATGTTTTAAAAAAGTGATGGGGACAATATAGACCATGGCAAAAAGTAGTGGGGAAATGTCCCACCCGTCCCCTGTCAATTATGCCTATGCTGCAATTCATATATCTCACGAGAGTATCTGGAAATTTGGTTTGGTTCTCACACTGCACATAGTGTGACTCATTAAATAAAACTATAAATAATGAAATAACTAAAAGTGGTGATTAATAGTATTTTTGCACTTTGCCTTTGGTTATTTTGTCTTTTTAAATATAGTAATTAACAAAATAACAAACAGAGCGTGGTAATACTGTTCTATTTTAAAATAAAAGTGAGTATTATATAAACCTACAGTTATTTTATAGCACATTTAAAAATACAATGCTATGTTATATTTTATTTATTTATTTATTTTGCATTTTGACTTTATTTTTTTGATGAATTTTCTTCACTTTCAACCCTAAAATCAGCAAGCGTTTATTTTGGCGGGTTGCTGGTAAGTAACCATTATTAGTGCTGCAGAGTGAAGAGTGTAAGTGAATAAAATGTCAGTTTTGCGTTTTGTTGTGAAACCGGCAGCTTGTAACCTACATTTACGCTTTCAGTTTGAATGGAAATCTTGCTGTATTCAGTATTACAGTTAGTCAGTCTAAAACAGTGATGGCACATGAACAGCTGTCAGCCATGTAGGTACACAGAAATGAACGGTCACACATTTATTAACACAGCACTTTTTAAAAATGTTTTACACCGCTGTTTATTTATTCATTTTTGAGGGGAGACTTCATGCACCTTCATACACCTGTCAAGTTTGAGATTTTGGGCTTTTTGGTTTTTGTTTTTTTTTTGGTTGGTTTTTCATAAAGTGTTTTTTTTTTTTTTTTTTTTTTTTCAGAATAGTGGAAAGAAAATATCCAAAAGACACTGTTAAGTGTTTTTTTTTTTATAGAACTTTATCTATTCGTGTCAATAGATTTCAAATTACAAAACATATTTCTAAAGGCCGTTGTCTCAAAATGAGTTTTTTTTCTCCTACACTGAGCCATAAATCAACAGCTCAGCAGCACTTACACACACCATACTTTACATTTTTATTCCTGTTTATATCCTGAAGGTTTTTACAGAGGATTTTTTGCCCATATATAATTTGCTTGATTATATACTTTATTTCCCCAAGAATTATAAAAATATATTGTTTTCTGTCTGTTCTACTTTTTTTTTTTATTTTATTTTTTTTTTATGGAGTGACAAAAATTAAGATACCCAATATTCCCTCTGTAAAAAAAACGTTTGACTCTAATATGTCAAGAAAATTAAACTAGAATTTTGACACTGGCATCATCCAGTGTTTAGATTTTGGTACTAGAAATATATGCAAATGAGTGCACATTTCATTAAATAATGCCTTATTTGCATATTTCAACCTAACATTTTAGAAAACTTGTAATACAAAAAATGTTTGCCATTGTCAGTGTAATCAATCAACTGGGTAAGGAAGGCGATAACTATTAGTAATTTGTTTTTTTAGCCTATTGACCTGCAGTGTCTCGCCTTAAAGAATTAGAAAAAAAAATAAATAAATAAAAAAATCCAAATGTGTGTGAGTTTCTCTCCTCTGCAGAATAACGTTTGTAACCAAATGTGGTGGTTTTGAGACGTTTCTCAGAATATCATCTTTTGTGCTCTGCAGAAGAGTGAATGTCATATGGGGTTGAAACGATGTGAGTGGAGTAAATGATGACACAATGATCATTTCTAGTTGAACTGTCCCTTTAACCCGTCAAAATATTAGATTGGACAAAGACTGTTAATGGTGTGTTTGATGTGCTGAAGCAGTGACTGGACCAGAACTCCTCGGGGACCAGCATGACGCTGAGCTGAAGGGTCGTATCCCATCCCAGAATATCTGTCATCAAAAGCAAGCTCTCGGTCTCATTAGATGAGCTCCCAAAATCAGCTTCGTGCACGACAGCTCAACGGAGTCCAAAAACACTCTTCATTTGTAATACACAAACAGTTCTCAGTATACATAACTCACATTTTGTTCCCACAATTCCTCCTGTTTTGGCTCCGTATAATCACGCTGAATATGCAAACGCCTTAAATAATTAAAGACTCCTCTGTTCGTTTTTGCGCGGCGCGCTCGGAATGATTTGTTTGAATTTTGTACCAGTTTTGTTGTGCTGTTGTTTTCGGCGCACGTCAAACGCATTCCCTTCGAGAGACGAGAAGTGTGTCATTGTAACAGGCGCGCTTCCCACAAGTTTGGGCCGTTGGGTGCGAGGGTGACCACACGCGCGTGTCTTACGTCTCGTTGCTTCGTTTCCAGGCGTAACGTTTCTCTTTCTGTCGCCGTTGTCTCACGGCCTTCTTAACGTCAGGGCTGAGCGTTTATCTCGTCTGGAACAGGTCTGCGGAGAGCGCGCCGGGGTCGCGAGCGGCTGGCAGGCAGGCAGCTTCACCCTGATGATCATGCAAAACACAGAGCTTACCAAAGCCAGCAGCCTCGCTCTGCTCTGATAACATCTCCCTTTCAGCCTATCGATCGCCTGTTTTCAGGGGGCCTTTGTTTCCGCCCCGAGTTTGCCACAGGACACCAGAAGTGACAAAAGATTGACACGAGGACCTCGAAATTAACTGCTGGCCTATTAACAAGCCAACAGCGCATATTGGCAAGAGTGAAATTCTTCTGAAAACAATGGAGGAGAGGGGGAGGGTGAGAGAGAGAGAGAGAGAGAGAGAGAGAGAGAGAGAGCGCAGCAAAACAAGCCGCTTAATCTTTTCTCTTATCTCGCAACTGTTGTGAGCCCTTCCAGGCAATTTTCTATTCAGGCTATTGATTTTTATCACCTCTTCTAAACCTCTATGACAGATTATTTTTCAAAGACTAAAGCTACTTTTCCCACTCCTGCGACCCATATATTGCTTCAAATGAATGATAAATAGAGAAAAAAGTTTCAACTATTATGCTGAAAAACACTCTGTTTTTGATTAATCCTCCTGGAGCAGATTAGCTGATTCTTTTTTTTTTTTCCCCTCTCGTAATGCTGCTTCTGCTTCCGTGAAAGAGAGAAATAAGCACCAAACCGGCACATTTGCGATGAATTTACAACATGTGGAGTCTTGAGATGAGTGGAGTTTGGGGCGGTTTATGTGCTGTATCGAATAATGGGGGCCGCCGCTCATAGTTTTCACTTTGACAGGGTTTGACGGCGGGTTACGGGTCTATTAGAACTCTTTAGAGAATGTTGTAAACTTAGACTGCCGTTCGCCGTGTTTATTTATTTTGTTTGGGTGCAGTGAATACCGCTTTAACAATCACTTGTCATGAAGTTTTTTGTGACATGCTTTGGCACAGGATGTTTTCCAAACATTCGGTGCATTTTCTAAATCTGTGGTTTTGTTTCAGAACCTACAGTTTACATTTACACTGTGCCAAAACTGTTTATTGCACAAAAGTATACAGAAAATGGCCTTTTAAATCTCAAATTATATTATTATCATGAGTTGTGCACACCTATCAATATGCAAAATTATTCATATGGCATATCTAATAATTTACCACACAAAGCACATTTTTTATTTTATTTAATTTTGTTGCTTTTTAATGTATTCTATTTCATGTTTTTGTTCATGAGGGCAATCTGTCTTAACTAGAGATTGATTAAACCCTTTATTACACATTAATACCTGTGAGAGAAATATAAATGCATTTAACTAGTTAGTTTTTTCCTTTTCATTGCTTCCATTTAGTGTTGTTTAGTCTAATACTGCAGTGGTTCCCAACCACGTTCCTGGAGGCCCCCAACATTGCACATTCTCTCCTTTATCTGACACACCCATTTCAGGTCTTGGAGTCTCTACTAATGAGCTAATGATCTGAATTAGGTGTGTTTGATTAAGGAGACTTGGAGAACATGCACTGTTGGGGAGCTTCCAGGAACTACTGTATACAGGGCCAAAAACATTTCACCTCACCTGACAATCATCAGTGACTTGAGAAAATGTACCATCCATAAATATTTTTAGCAGCCATAAAACCGATATGCATTTTCTATAAAAAAAAAAAACAAAAACAAAACAAAGAAACAAAAACAAAAAACAAAAAACAAAACATGTTTGAGGACAATTTGGGGATTTCACTAATATTAATAAAAATTAAGTAATATCACAATAAAACTATTGAACTGTAATTAAAAAAAAAAAATAAATAAAAATAATAATAATAGTAGTTATTATTATTATTATTATTATTATTATTATAAAATAGTATTTTATAAAGCATTATTTTATAAAATAATAATAATAATAATAATAATAATAATAATAATAATAATAGTAGTAGTAGTAGTAGTAGTAGTAGTAGTAGTAGTAATAAATAATAATAATAATAATAATAATTATTATTATTATTATTATTGTTTTTATTATTTAGAAGTTATACAATAATAATAATATTATTATTATTATTATTAATTATTATTGTTGTTGTTGTTTTTACTGTTATTTAGAAGTTATAAAATAAACAATTACAAGTTATTTTATAATACTAATAATAGTTTATTATTATTATCACTGTTATTATTATTTTTATTTATTATTATTTATTTATTATTATATACAAATAATAAAACAATAAAATACATTATATAATAATAATAATAATAATAATAATAATAATAATAGTTATAATAATAATAGTTATAATAATAATAATAATAATAATAATAATAATAATAAAATAATTATTATTATTATTATTATTATTATTATTATTAAAAAATAATAAAATAAAATAAAACAAAGCATATAATGTTGTTGTTGTTATTATTATTATTATTATTATTATTATTATTATTATTATTATTGTTGTTGTTGTTATTATTATTATTATTATTATTATTATTGTTATTGTTATTATTATTATTATTATTATTTTATAACAACGGTACAATTACAGTACTGATATTCATGTTTTTTTCTGTCACTTTTTAAAGTTATACCACAAAGATTCTCTTTTAAAATGCTTCTCTTTCTGTTTTGCATTTTTAAGTACACATTATAAGCAAACTCAGCACTTGTAGAAATGGAGTTTGTGTGGAGCACAATTTATTGTGAACTGTGAAACGATCGCAGCACTTCACTATGAAACATGCATCAGATTACATATTTATAAAATTATAATGCAGTCTTCGCGTTTTGACGTGTTAAACCATATTGCATTCTCAGGCGGTTTTGAAATTAATACAATTTACGAGCTAAGTGGTGAGTAACACTTCCATATACTCAGCAATACTGATTTTTACTCGTTTACTCATTTGACTGTTAGCGAGTGATCATTTTAAAACTCTCACTGTATGTGACTATCAGAAGAGACCTGCAGCCTTTTTTTGGGTTGAGACTCTTGTAAAGCTGTGTTTAAAATGATAGAAACGCCGACTGATACTTCACGTACATCAGCAACCAAAACAGACCCGCTGTCGCAGCGCTTCGCCACAGGATGGGCTTCACCTTATGTTTTATTTTTCCCATCGAGCGGAGTGGCGTTGGTTATTAACATCTCTGTGCTCTCTACAGATGTAGTCCGTGACCCCGCCGGATTACTGCGCTGTATCAGCTGGCCTCTCCCTCAGCCTGTTATGATTGCGAGGTTAGCTTGTCACGATTGGAGATTGCGAACATTCCCATAGATTTGCTGTCAGGCGGCGGCGGCGGGACGGGCAGGCAGATGAGGCGGGAGGCGATCGGGGTTAAGTGTTACTTCGCCTCCTGGCCCCCGACGTCGTCCTCTCGGCACACGGGCGCTCAGACGGCGCGCCGCTACATCCGTCAGCGCGGATGATGACATGATGGATTACTCGAGTCACTGTCAGCCCAGTCAAAATCAGTCTGCCGCTGATAAGGTGCAGCAGCCGCCCGCTCCCAACCTCAGGCTCTGTTTGTCTTATTGAGACAGCGGCGTGAGGTGCGAGTGATTGGAGCCGTGTGGAATCTGCAGCGCCCCGGTTTTGTTGTCATTCATGTATGGCTGCAATAATGCATTCTGCGTGTCGTTTTTTTGGTGATTCTTTTATCTTTAATCAAATTGTGTGGAAAGAAGAGCATCTTTTAAGCTTGGTGTGATTTTATTCTTGAACATGCGCATGAATGAACTACTAACGATGTTTCCGCGAACGGGCCGTTTGAGAGAAACTTCTAATTTCTGAGTGCATTTAAGTCACAAACGGAAGTAGTGGCAGATCTTTTCTTCTGTATTGTGATGTGTGAATGTGAGTGATTATCGAAAAACAAACAAATGTATGGCGGGATGTGATTCTGTGCATCAGTTGTTGATTAGCTGTTGAGATGTGGGCGTGGCTCTCAAATGAATGCAAGATTACAGTGGATTGTGGAGGGGCCGGATTTAGACAGACTGTATAATTGGAAAACATACGGATGAATGAATAGGTCTCATTTAGAACAATAAGTCACTGGTTACATGGATCCACACATTTACCCTCCTTTTTAACCCTGTAAAGTAGGGTTTCTCAACGGGGTCGTTCGGACAGCATCGGGGGGGCGCTGGAAGCAATATTTTCGAAAGGGGGGCGTTGAGCTGTTCCTGGGCGGCGTTTGGTCAAGACGAGTTTAAACCAAAGATGTATGAGCTGAAACTTGCAAAAGAAAATGGTCTGCCACACCCTAACACTGTCTCTACTGGATTCATCAAAGCGCACTTTCTATATCTATTTCTCAACTTGTCGGTAGCGCAGGCGTGTGGAATCCCGCAGCAGAAACAGAACGCGGGTCCGTTTACTGTAGCGCTCGCGCTCGGTTGTTACTGAACGACTGATTATAACGGGATCTATGTGCTTTAACACATGTGTCGCGCTGTTCTCGGTCAGTGTAGTAGTGATGTTCACTGCTAGTTTACACCAAATCTCCCGCTCCTAGACCTGACGGTGCATCATTTCCTTAGCAACGACTTCAGTACTTTAGTGTTTGCTTGACTTTCTGTAGCGCAGCTGCAGCGTCACAACAATAGCAAACATTTAGACACATTAAAGCAAAAGATGTTTTTTCTTGTTTAGAAAAATTAATACATTTTGTTTGCTGATTGGCTGCAGTTGGTTTGAATACCTAATTTCTAAGGAGTTTATTCAAAGCTCGCAATTATAGGCTAATATATCCACGTTGTTTTTTTGCTCCTTTTTTGTTTCTAATGATAATGATACTTCAAATGATAAATCAAAAATGTGATGAATGACATTTAATGACATTAAAAAAAAATAATATTATGTATGAGCTGTTCTAAGGGTTAAGATACATGCTTTCAAAACGGGCCTATATATTATAAATAAAATATAACCTATAATATAAACTACCATTAAAAAAGGTCAGTATGATTTGTAAAGGGGTTCATAAAAAAGGTTGCATTTGTTTGTTTAAAAAAAACAGCCTACATTAAAAACAGTAAATCTACCATTTAAAAAAAAAAAAAAAAAAAAAAAAAACTTTTTTTAAAATGTGTTTTCTTCTCATGCTAAGCTATATTACTACAGCTTTCAGTGTCACGTGATCTTTCAGAAATTATGCTGACTGTTGCTTAAGAAACATTTCTTCTTATTATTATTATAGCTGGCACAACACACTGACAAAAAAGCAAGATTTGAAATTTAATTGACTATAACAAATCCAGTGTTTTCACTGGCCAACTTAGTTTTATTTTGTTAATATAAACAAATTTTGAGTCATGATCCAGCTTTGCTTGCGAAGACTGAGAAGCTCCATTTATAGCCAAACATGATTCCCTCACCTGTTACCAATTCACCTGCTTGATGTGTTTCAAAGCAGTTTATTTGGTTATTTTATAACCTTTTCTCTTTTATTTTGCCTCTGTCACAACTATTTTGGAGTGGGATGCTTACTTCAAATCAATCAATCAATCAATCAATCAATCAATAAATAAATAAATATTTTATAAATAAATATGTTTATATTTACAAAATACATTTAAGCTGGTCAGTGAAAACTTTGGAAATCTTTTCTTTGTACTTTTGTCAGTTAAATAAAAGTTAAATAGAATGAACAAATCACAGATCTCATCATTTTACAAAAGGTCCCAACTTTTCTAGAATTAGGGTTGTACTTTTTTTTAAAGTAAGCTTTGAAATATTCTCACAAAATCTATGAAATATAGTAAAGTAGTAAATATAAAGTAAAGTAAAGCATGATTAAATGTGGTATTTACTCACCAAAATAACAGTGTCCACTGTGTCATTTTTATTTAGTCTTTTTACATTTATATCCGCATCTCAACAACACTGAAGCTGTTGCAATGAAAACCACCAACATGCTTAAAGACTCTGTAAATGAATGTTATTACACTTATTTTAAAATAATTTACTGTAAAAAAGTACTTCACTGTCTTTTTTGATCAATTCAATGCCTCCTTGAAATAAAGTAATTTCCTAAAAATCATAATGACCCCATACATTTGAATTACTGTAAATATAATATCAGTCCTCATTATAAACACAAAATAATAATAATCAACTTTAATATTCAGTGAGGACAATTAGACTACGATTTACTTGATGGGGGGTGGTGAGGGACCTGGATAATGGGTAGGGGGCACTGGCCCAAAAAAGGTTGAGAACCACTGCTGTAAAGCTACTGTATCATATTTGTTCATACGTTTCTAAGGCCGTCGTCAAGGATCAACATGATAAAAACTTTTGTGTTAAATGTGTCACACACAATCTACTCCATGCCTTCAGTCGTCTGATTGATAGTTTTTATCAAGTAAAATGTCTTTTAGTATAATTGTAGGGCCTGATGATTTCCACAGTGTGAAAAACACGGATGGAATCGCGAAATCCAGTCATAAAAAGTGAAATTTTCCGAATACGACAGAGAATTTCACATAGTTTGTCAAATTTTGGATGAATAATTTAAAAGTAGTTCAGTAGACACTTAAAGTGAAACACAATACGTTTCTTTTGCGAAAAACTATTGTCATATAATGAAGACCCTAAAGGTCTTCACAGCAGCCCGTCAAAATAAAACTATAACTTGACAGTTAGAAATATGTTGATATATAACTTAATGTAAAGATAGTACTACTACTACTACTAAAAATATTATTAAAACAATGTTTAAAGGACTTTTACCAGGAAAAAAAAAATAAAAAATTGCTAGAACTTATTTACCAGAAAATTGTAAATACACAACACAGTATTTCTGAAATAAATAAATAAATAAATAAATAAATAAATAGCCTGTAATAAATTAATTCTTTATCAAATCTAATTATCCTTTATAAATTCATTAGACATGCTTTTGATTATTAAAATGTAATGAAAATAGAATCCAGAAATTTAATGGAAAACTGATTCACAATCAAAACTGAATTTGAGAAAAATATTAAAACGCATTTCATAGGGCCTTAAAAAAATGTTATATTGCTGTTAAATTCTGCAAGTTTCATGATTTCAATTAATTAGACATGCTTTTTGATAAATATGTTTTTTTTAATGTAACCATTAAGATAGTCAGGTATCGTATTGAAGTCCAAATTTTGGTATCGTGACAACACTATACGCTACTGAAGCGCACGTGACGCTCGCTGTGTTTTCACCCTCTGCTGCCTCTATGTATGAGCGAATACATGAACATAATCTCTAGAGCTGCTCTAAGGGTCACTTCATGAGCATTTTACTGTTTATTTTGAGAAACACTATCGTCATATCACGTACAAACAGAAACTTGAAGGGGATATAAAATTCACTTTTACATGTTCTTTGAACATAAATGTGTGTTGACACTGTGTACACATCCACCTTATAATGATAAAAATCCACCCTCTGTGTGTGTTTTTCTTTTTTCATCCCTATAAATCTTAAGCCCTTTCTAAAATCAAGCCATTCTGTGATTCTTGGCTGTTATGTCACACAGACCAAGGCTCCTCCCACCATCATTGATTGACACGGCCGTTTCAGCATAGACCCGCCCTGAGTGAGCTGTGAACTGTCCGCCATTGTTTCGACACCGGAGCAGGGTTAGACAGGAATATCTAATTAGCGATTGAGGTGTTTTGTTGTTGGATGTAATAATGAACATAACACTCACCATACTTCCGACATCTGAGCCGCTGAAGAAGCAGAGGATCACTATTTTATTTTTATTTTTTTTTACCGTAAAATAAAAAAAAATAAGTAGGTGAAGCTGTATGAGGGTTTTTTTTTTTAATGCATCTTTGCAAATCGCCTTTCCTAATAATGTTTTAGTTAGCCAGTTTTGTGGCTCAGTGTGGCTAAAGTTTACAGTCCCTCAGAGAGGGGCGGGGTGAGCAGAGCTCATTAGCATTTAAAGATATGCAACAAAACAGGTCACTGTGAACAGAGCTGTTTTTGACAAATTAAAAAGGATGTTGTTTTACACTATCATTGAGATATTTTAACCAAAGTATGTTGTAGAATTTTCATTAAGACCCTAAAGAATCATATCTGATGGGCGTCTGATTGAACCCATTTAAAGGTCTTCAAAGCAACCTGTCAAAATAAAACTTGAAGAAACTGTGACAGAAATATATGACTTAATGTAGGCTTAATGATAGTTATTAACTTATTATTAAAACATTATTTTTAAAGGAATATTTATCAGAATTTATTTACCAGAAAAAATCTAAACACACAACACAATATTTGTGAAAAAAGTAAACAAAATAATAAAAAATAATACATTTTTAAAATAATTAAACTAAAATCAGTCAAAGAAAATTGATTGAAACCATTAAAATGGGATCCAGAAAATGAATGGAAAACACAGAATTTGGTAAAAATAAAACTGAATTGAATTTAATGTGTAAAAAAAAAAGTTTCATAGGACCTTATAAATGTAATTTTTGTTGAACTTTTAATAAATTGTAGGTTTCATGATTTTAATTAGACATGCGTTTTGATTAATATACACTACCGTTCAAAAGTTTGGGGTCAGTAAGATTTGTAATAGTCTTTAAAGAAGTCTCTTATGCTCATCAAGGCTGCATTTATTTGATTAAAAATATAGAAAAAAAAACAGTAATATTGCAAAATGTTTTTACAATATAAAATAATGTTTTTTATTTTAACATACTTTAAAATAGAATTTATTCCTGTGATGAAAAGCTGAATTTTTATCAGCTGTTACTCCAGTCTTAAGTGTCACATGATCCTTCAGAAATCAATTCAAAATATAAATATTTTATAACAATATAAATTATTTATTATTAACTTTTAATAAACTTTTAATTATTAACTTAATACATCCTTGGTGACTAAAAGTGTTAATTATATATATATATATATAAATTGTTTTTTTTTTTTTTTGTAATTTAAATGAGAAATGTAAATGGGGGAGAAATGACATAATTTTGTGTCAGTATCTGGTCTCATTGAATTACATTACAAGCAGCAGAATTTCATCATGCAAATATGAGCATTGGCAACAAATGACATATTTGTCCTCATATTCTCACTATATCAGACTATATAAATATGATACTCAACAAAAATGCATGCAAAATAAGTTTTAATAGATTTAAAAAGAAAATATTTTGTCTAAAGGTTCAGTTGACTGTTCCATTTTAAAAACGTAGATTCTTTTTATTTTTTATTTTTTCTAATTGTTGTTTCATATGCCACGGGGCCGTGTGATAAAATGGTGCACCTAGAGAGGAAGAGTGTGATTTGTAAGAGACAAAATGCTAAAGCAGCTCTTCACACCTCGGTAGTAATTACTCGCGTGGCCTGTCATTTACCGCAGCTTTGTGACACAACCTCCTGCCAAACTATTTAGCAGTTTGCAGAAATATCACATGTTGGCTCGGGTCACTGCGGCACGGAGCTTCAGTAAGCAGCGGTAGGAGCCGCCTGCAGTTAGATTGTTTTCAAATTTATTTTAATTGGGTCTCACCAGTCCTCATCAGGGATTTGACCCCAGAAATGGGCTGTGGGGTCACTCCTGGCCGTCGTCTTTGAAGGCGAGCGCTCTCCCCGCCGCTCTGTATGGCCTTGAATTGCAAATAGTTTTAAAGCAGCATAATGAGCTCGGCGGCGCTACGCGTGCGCTTTGTCTCTGGCCCTCGGCCCTCGGCGCAGCCAAATGAGTCGCGATTACTCCGCTGAATTACAAACCATTATTTTCCGTTTCATCGCTGGAGTTTCGCATTATCGCTGTAGACGACGTGTTGCGCTAAAACGCATGTTGCAAAGGCTCAGAAGAACGCTAAATTAATCATGCTAGATGCTGGCAGCTTCCTCTCTACATAACATGAGCGACACAACAGTGTGAGTTAGTAAACATTAACAGAGATCACAACAATTAATGCTCTTCCCAGTCTCTTTTATTGTTTTTTGTTCATATGTCGCTCTTGCTTTGTTCTGTATGACAATAGATTAGATCACGCACCTCGAATGCTGCATTTAATTAACGCTTAATTCTTAATTGGTGCTTAATTACTGCAACTGTTTTTACAATTTAAAAAAAAAAAAAAAAAAAAAAAAAAAAAAAAAAACTTGTCGTTTGGTGCAGAATTTACACACGTTACCTTTAAATATTGATTTTCAGTCACATAACATGTATATGTCAGCATCCACGGTTAGTAAGTCTCTGCATTGTAAAATGCTGAATTTACAGCTACATAAATGTACTAGTTCATCTGCTTTCTGTAACTGATTAAAGCTAGTTTTAATAACACAACAGTCCAGTTCCAGAAGTTAAAATCCCATTCATTGTCTCAAAAAACATTTTTTTTTTTTTTTAAACTTATTTTTTCTTCTTCTTCTTCTTCTTATTTATTTATTTTTTATTTTTTATTTTCAGTGGCACTTAATCTTTTTGAGACAGATTTCCAATACTGAAATTCAAAAATAAATAAATAAATAAAATTGGATTTTAAAGTAAAATAAAAACGAACAAACAAATCATTTGAAATATGTTGATTTCCAATACTGGAATTCAAAATAAATACATGAAATAAATACATAAAAGCAATTTGCTTTTTAAGTAGAATAAAAACGAACAAACAAATCAGTTGAAATATATTGATTTCCAATGCTGAAATAAATAAATAAATAAATAAATAGGATTTGTAAGTAAAATAAAAACAAACAAACAAATCAGTTAAAATATATTGATTTCCAATACTGAAATTCAAAATAAATAAATAAATAAAATTGGATATTTAAGTAAAATAAAAACAAACAATCAGTTAAAATATATTGATTTCCAATACTGAAATTCTTAATAAATAAATAAATAAATAAAATGAAATAAATTGATTAGGTAAAATAAAAACAAACAAATTAGTTGAAATATATCGATTTCCAATACTTAAATTCTAAATAAATAAATAAATAAATATATAGATTAGGTAAAATAAAAAACAAACAAATCAGTTGAAATGTATTGATTTCCAATACTAAGATATAAATAGATAAATAGATTAATTAATTAATTAATTAATTAATCAATTAATCAATTAATCAATTAATTAATTAATTAATTAATTAATTAATTAATTAATTAATTAATTAATTAATACATACATACATACATACATACATACATACATACATTTTTTTTTAAGTTGTAAATAAATTAAAGATTATTGGATTTAATTTTTAAGGCAAAAAGAAATAAATAAATAAATTAATTAATTAGAATTTTTTTTGAGTAAAATAAAAACAAACAAACAAACAAATTGAAATATATTGATTTCCAATTTTCCAATACTGAGATTCTAAATTAAATTAAATTAAAATAAATAAATAAATGAATAAATAAATAAATAAATGCGTACATACATTTTTTTTTTTTTTTTTAAGTTGTAAATTAATTAAAGATTATTGGATTCCATTTTTACAGGAAAAATAAACAAATAAATTGAAATATATTGATTTCTAATACTGCAATTCTAAATAAATACATACATACATACATGCGTACATACATTTTTAATAATTGTAAATAAATTAAATATTATTGGATTCCATTTTTACAGGAAAAATAAACATATAAATAAATAAACAGAGATCACAAAAATGAATGTATACATGTTGATGATGTGCTGTTCCCAGTTATTTTAAATGTTTTCTTCTGACACTTCTCAGACATCACTTTGCTTTGCTCTTTATGATAATAGTTTTGATCGGATCTCCTACCTTGAGTGCTGTTTAATTAGTGCTTAATTTGTGTCCTTAACGATCCGTCTCGCTCAGATTCGGTGTGATAAACGAGTAGAGTATCTGGTGTGAATCTATCACACGTCCTTCAGTGGGACTTTCTAATGCAGATGCTCGTCGCACACGTGTCGTCCTGCTCGTCTGAAATCTTTGTAATCCTATAAGCTGCTGTGTACGGAGGCTTGTTTTTGAAACTTGTGTTCAGGCCCCTGGGTAAGCAGGTGAGGGCCCCGGAGGGCTGATTGATATTCATGCCAGCGGGTCTCCCGTGGCCCCGACACGCTCGTGTTTGTAATCAGCTGCTATTTACTTGTGTTTTTTTTTTTTTTTTTTTTTTTTCTGGTTGAACTCTGGTGTTTTGTGAAGTATCTGTGACTTGTGTCAGCGCTTTGTTGTGACTCACAGACTGTTGCTGCTGTTTATTATTATTTCATCCAGTGCTTATCTCCTGAAGATTCTAGAAGAAAAGACCACAGGCATCTGAAGAGGAGATGATTCATGGATGTTGGTTGTAGCTTACAGCTTTAAACACTATATAATTTTGAGCTTAACCCATCTTAACACAGTTCTTTATGTTCTAGCAGTGGTTTTGTATGTTTGTGACTAACATTTGAAACACTATATATATATATAAATATAATAAAAAACCACTGCATGGATTTGTATCATTATAGGGTATCGCGATACTTTTTTAGTAGCAGTATATCGTGCAACACTACAATAGCAATACATTTTTCATAATTTATTGATTGTCTAAATTCTTTTTTTTTTTTTTTTTTTAATCTTTTAAATTTTCTTTTCTAAAATAGCCTACTCCTTATATACATTGAGAGAGTCATCCAGTTTTGTGGACGTTCACACAAAGATCAGTCATTATTTAGGAGGCGACACAGCATTTGACCACTGATTTACAAAAATCCTTTCAGGTTTATAGAAGTGTTTCAACATCAACTACTGAAGAAAACATTGATTTTTATTTGAATTACCACCCTGTGAGTCATTTAACCTTGTATTTGTATATCTTTGGAAGGCTTTTGTCTTTCAGACACAGTAAAATGCACAAATTCACAGAATTTTATTATTATTATTTTTTTTTTTTTCATCTGATCCCCTTTCACCTAATATATTGACTTGAAATACCCCTGAGATTTTAAAATAATATTTTAAGTATAGCATTTGCATGTTCTTTGGTTCTCTGATGTTGCGTATGGTCACATGACATGCAGGTAAACAAATAACATGCTTAATTTTTTTTAGTAATTTTTTTTTCATTGATATATGGTATAAAATGATTTATTTTAATGTAATATTTTTATGATATTATTAATTAATAACTTTTCATTAAACCATATATATATATATATATATATATATATATATATATATATATATATATATATATATATATATATATAAAATAGTACTTTTGTAATTGGATTATATTATTTTTTTAAATGCTCATAATCACAGTTACAGTTACTTAGATAATTACAAATTATTAATGCTCTTTTCCATAATTCTCTCTCCCTTAATGAACCTGTTTTGGAAATTGTGGTGTAATGTTTATTGCAGTTTGTGTAGTTTGTAAAAGTAATGCAGTTTATTGTCTTTCTCTGTTTTTATTTGTTTTTTTTTATTTTTTTAATATGTTAAAAGATTATCCTGTTTAAAAATCTGTGTGCTAATGGAGTTCAAAGGTCAAAAGTAATCTAAAAGTAATCAAAAAGTACTGAGATAAGGTTGGATTGACAAAGTACAATTTTTGTCATGTAATTTGTAATCAGTAACAGACTCCATTTAGTATGTGATCTACCTTTAGATTACATCTTAAGTCACTGATTTCACTTCTTTAGCTTCTGATGGCATAATGACAAATTCCCATTTATAACCAAACGCATTTGTCCTGCATCAGCTCTAGATCTAGATGCGCTGAACTTGTCTAATTAAAACTGAAGTGTTTCCGAGTTGCCGCGGTTGTTTCATATGGCAGCAGAGCAGCATCTGCATCAATTACAGAGAGCATTGTCAGTGTCAGCCAGCGGATTCTTGTTTGTTTGGTTGTAGCCGATGTTGTTTTTTCCCCCGGAATATTCGTCTGTGTTCCTGTGATTGCAGCCCTTGTCAAAGGACGGACAGAGGGAGAGCATCGGGAGCGCAGCGCGCCTGCTGCATGCCATCCTGAGCCATGTTAAGCTCTCTTTAGTGGCTCAGTGACATCAGCAGTGGCCCAAAACAGCAGCTCCTCAAAAGCATTCACATGCATTTCATGCTCGACTGCCTCAAAAGCGCTGCTCTGAAATCGACACCTTATTTGATGTCCTCCTGCCCGCCGTTAATTGAGAAGAGCATCTCTGACCCTTTTGATGGGCCGCACAATCCCCGAAACGCTCGAGTCGGCTAAATCGCTCCGTGGCCGATGCTAAGCAGTCATATGAAGTGTCTCACTCATTTCTTTTTTTTTTTTTTTTTTTTTTTTCTCCCCCGCTCTCCTCCCCAACTCTCTTTTTCGGCTTTCTCGCTGTTGGTTTACGTCCAGGCTCCACAGAAATAAGAGATGACAGTTGTTACAGATATGCTGGTTTAATTACTTGTCAGCTTATAGCCGATATCTTGGCTGGCCAACGTGGAAGCTTAACTTTTTTTTCCCCCTTCTAGTAGCTTAAAGCATGACCAGCCTCCAGTGCTTTAGTATTTAGCAATAAAACCCAGGAAATCTGAAAGATAAAAACATGAACAGCTTTTCTAATTTTATGGGGACGAGTGGGCAGTTTTCTGTCACCGCTGGAATTGGCTTTCTCTCCCTCTGTTCCTTCGGCGTGATAGCGAAAGAAAGAGGGGGAGAGCGGCTGAAAGCGAGCTCACGGAGCGAACGAAATTACATCATAAGTGGGGTGCATCGCTGGAGTACAGAGAGGCAGAATATTTCCTTCGGTTGCTGCTGAAGGAGGCGCGCCGCTGCAGCCGTGCTAAGTGTGTTTGCAAATTGATAGATTTTCTAAAGCCTGCTTTTGGACGCACGCCACATTCCTCTCGCAAATCCCTTTAGAAGTATTCAGCAAAACACTACTGCTTCTATCGCCCGCTCCAAAGCCTTTGTGAGGACCGGCGAAAATGCTAGATGTGGCCCGTACTTGTACAGGTTGTGCAAGCTAATTCATTTCAAAGGTGCAGGTGTGCGACGTCTGCGGCTCTAGCGGCGCAGAGAGGAACTGCGGCCGGGACGTTCGGGTGCCCGTTGAGTCTGGGGCCAGTTTTGCAGAATTTGTACGCCACACCTTTAAACTCTGATATTCAATGACCTTTTTAACATGTATACCTCAGCATCCACAGCTGCTCTTTAGTTTAGGAGCTCGATTCACTCAGTTGCATTGAATTATGCTGTATGTACAAGGCAAAAATCCCCAGCTGTAAGTGATTGGTTAGATTTAGTTTTTAAAGACAACATGAAAATAAATTTTGAAAAGAAATGGGCATCTCTAAAATCAAAGTATGTACTATAAAACGAAACGTTATTAATTTACTATTGTATTTAATTATTAAATAGTATTATCAATTGATGTTTAAAATATTATTTGAATTACTTACTAGGATTTAGGTGTCATTAGAGTTTTGCTATGAATATGTGACTGTTATGTTTTTGTTTTTTTTTTCTTTGTTTTCATATTTTTCATATGTAAAAGTGTTCGTTTATAATTCTGGTGTTGGTGGTGGGTATTACCGCAAAAGTGAACGGAAAAGAAAGTCGAAGAAAAAAATGAGGAATAACTGTTGGTTAAAAAACAAAAAATGTCTTCAGAGGAACAAAAATCTCTTGCATAACTGCATTAAATGCATTTTTGAATCGAAAGACATAATAAAGTATACAAAAGAAAAATGCTGAATGTAGAAATGTAATGCATTCTAGTTCATCTGTTCTCTCAGAGTTATGAACTAGGGCTCTATGATTACCGCAATTCAGAAAACGAGGAATCCAGTTGTAAAAAACGAATTTACTGTATAGCGCAGAACGTCACTAAATTTGGCAAATTTTGGATGCACGTATCAAAAGTAGGTTATTAACGTGAATATTAAGCTGCAAAAATATCACATTGTATAGAAACAGAAACCTAAAGGTCTTCACAGCAGCCTGTCAAAATAAAAATTTCAGTTTAACTTGAACTTGAAATGAATATTTACAAGAAAAATGATTTACGAGGTTTTATTTAGCAGAAAAATATAAATGCATATAACACCGTATTTCTGGAAAAATAAAATAAAACAATAATAATTTGTTTTCTTTCAAACTTTCGATAAATTGATTTTTAATATTGTAAGTTTAATGATTTCAATTAATTAGACATAAAAATTAAAACAGAAAAAAAAAAACACGGAAATTGGAAGATTTAATAAATAAATAAATAATAAAAGAATTTAGGGGAAAAATAGCATTTCCTTAATGTTTGCAAGGAAAAAAATACAAACTTTTTAAAACTTTTAAAGAATGGATTTAGAGAACATTAAGAAATAATGTTCTCATAACTTCATGAAACATTAACAAAATGTTCTTAAAACATTTTTGTTAGCTGTGAAGTTATCTAGACTTTAATGATGTTCTCAAAACATTAACACAAGAACATTATTTGTACAGCATTCACAGGACGTTTATTTCTGAAGTGTTTAGCTGAACATTCATAACTTTTTTTTTTATGTTACTAGTTTCAGAACTTTCAGAAAACATTCAAAAGTAATTTTCCAATAGTGTTTGCAAAGCTACAAAAATTGAATGTTCTGTTAACATTTGAAAAATTCAAAAAGTTTTTAAAAGTTCTTCAGAAGCATTTTCATAACTTAAGCCAAACGTTCTTCGAACATATTTTTGTCAGCTAGAACAGTCAAAAGTAAAAATCCCTTTCATTGTCTCTATAGAGAAACAGATTTTTACCAGTGGCACTGTTGAAACAACAAAAAACAGTGGCACTATTCAAAAAAAAAAAAAAAAAATTAATTAATTTAAAAATACCATTTTAGTCCTGCTTAAGAGTCGTGTTTAAATGTTAACTGATGATTCTGAAGCAGTTTCTGAATGGAAATAGTTTTTTAAAGTAGTTGCACCAATTTTATATCAGTGTGATTTCAAAATGTCAGAAAATTCATGATGAAGAACTACATTACCCAAAATCCTGAAATGAAAATGCAGTTACTATGGGAAAATAAATTGCAGCAACCGCCCGCTCCCATGATGCATTGCAGTTGAGATAATTAAGCCGGTCTCAGTACACTTGCAGACTGTGTGATGCATTTGTAAATATCTGAATAGTTCAATCTGTTCACGGCAACGAACGGGGAGAAATGTTTCTGGAAGCGAGGCCACGGTTCGGCGATCCTCTCTGCTCCGTTCGTGTTCTTTACATGTGTTTGGTCTGAGGGAATTCTCTCTTGGTTTTCCCACCTTCGGGAGGCAGAGAGACGCTCTGTGTGCTAAGCTAGTGTGGCAGCGCTGGCTGCTTTAGCAATTAGCTCTGCAAATGTAAGTCCACAAATGTTGTGTCACCAAATGAGATTGTAATACAGCGAACAATGTCGTCCATTTGTTTTGGGTGTTTTCTGCGAGTGGCCAATCGCTTTATTTTGCATTAAGGCAGGCAGCAGGCAGCAGTTTAGTTAATTTTAGGAACAGCATGTCTGTACAGGCCCACACAACAGCGAGAGGAGGCGGCCAGCTGAGAGAGAGAGAGCATTGTTCATCCTTCCTTCTCTCTCTCTCCCCATTCCTCACCATCATACATAGTTTCCTTTCAGCTCCAGCAGATTATTGGTTACTATAGTTTCAGCGCTGCTCCATTTCATTTCATGCTGTCAGTGGGTTGCAGAGGTGCACTCAAATTAATTCTGTACTGGGAAACTTCACACAAAATTACCCAGTCTTTCATTACTTAGTCAGCCTCGTGCGATCTATTTATCTGTCAAGCCACAAGAAGGACTGAACGAAACACAAAAGCAGCATATATGGGTCTGTACGGTACGTGCTACTGTACTCTGAAGTCATATAATGACTCTGTTTGAAGAACAGACCAAACTTTAGATCATAATTCAATAATAATCTTTCGTTCTGTGACATATTTCATTTAATAGCTGCAGCAGAGCGGAAGTTTATGGTTGAATTGTTGCTTAAATATGCTTCTGCTCTTCTTGTATTTGTGTCATATGCACTGCTTATATGATACGTGTATGTGTGTGTTATTTTTTTTTTTAATTTTTTTTTTTTAAACCATTAAATTATTGCATGATTAGCATTTTGTGTTGAAGATTTGCATGTTTTAATTTTTTGGAGAAAGTATATTATTATTATTATTATTAATGTGGTATAAAATATATATATATATATTTTTATTCCTTTAATTTTTTCAATTTAAAATATATTGAATTCTTGTTAACCAAAGGTTTGCTAGTTTCTTAATCAATGCCTGTCCTATGAATTTGGGTATGTAGTTACTAAAAATTAATTGAAAAATAAATAAATAAATAAATTTAAATAAAGACAAGAAAGAAAGAAGTATAATAATAATAATAATAATAATAATAATAATACTTATTATTATTATTATTATTATTATTATTATTTATAAAGGAATGTATTTTTTTATTCCTTTACTTTTTACAATTAAAATATTCTTGAATTCTTGTTCACCAGAGGTTTGCTAGTTTCTTAATCAATATAAAATGAAAGAAAGAAAGGAAGAAGAAAAAATAAGAGTTGTTGTTGTTGTTGTTGTTGTTGTTGTTGTTGTTGTTGTTGTTGTTGTTGTTGTTGTTATTATTATTGATGTGATATAAGTGTGTGTGTGTGTGTGTACTTGTTTTTGCTACATTGTGGGGACCAGATGTCCCCTCAAGGATAGTAAAACCTGAAATTTTTGACGGTCCCCACAATGTTAAAAAATGATTAAAAATAGTAAATGATGTTTATCCGAAAGTGTAACAATGCAAACATGTTTTCTGTGAGGGCTAGGTTTAGGGTTAGGGTTGGGTTAGGGGACAGACAATATCATTTAGTCAGTGTAAAAACTATAGAAGTCTATGGAAAGTCCCCACAATTCACAAAAACAAACGTGTGTGTGTGTGTGTGTTTTATTCCTAACCTTTGAATTGGGGGTAGGTAATTATTTATGTCGGTGCTATAAATTAACTACTACTACTACTAATAATAATAATGTTAATATTAATAATAATAATAATAATATATTTTTTTTTATGTGGTATACATGTGTGAGTGCATCTTTTTAAAATGTAGTCCTTTAATTTTTACATTTATTTTTTTTGCACATTTTTGGACAAGAGTTTTCCAGAACACAATTTTCAGTTCCTTTATAGTGAATACCTCAGCACTATTTCTGATGTTTGTATTGACTGGAGTATTGAGACAGTCCAGATGTGGAGATGTGAGTGGCATTTGATAGAGAAGTAATATTTCATCAGACTTCTTTTGATAGGAAGTCCAGAGGAACAGTTTGGGAAAGCAATCCTCCATCACTGGGCAAAATCATGCTCTGGTGAGCAGACGATCATTGTCTCATCTCCCATAAAGAATCGGACAGATTTCAGACCCCATCATGAGATCCCACCCGCTTCAGAACGAGCGCGATCACTGAGCCGAGCCGCTCGTGACATGTTGTTTCACATCTTTTGTGTGATATTACAGTACTGCAGCTGTAATTTGCCCACGTATGTCACACACACACACACACACACACACACACCAACACTGGAGTGGATTATGAACATAATGGAGCTGCTTCACTGAGCAGTAAAGGGTTTTTCTAGTAATAATTGCTTTTCTTTACTGCTGTCATTTAAATGGGTTTAAGATGGCCCATAAAGCAGGACAGTGTGTGTGTTTGCCCTCTAGTCCTCGTAAAAAGCTGCTCTGTGATCTTTCTATTTACATGAGCTCATATATTAACACAGGAGCTGCTGTCAGAGCCGGTCACTCTCAAGATTTTATCAAATAGGCATGCACAGAAAGGCAAGTGTACATGCAGATATTACTTCAAACATATTGACAGTCCTGTCTGATACTGCATGTTTAGGTCACACAGCAGCCGATTGATGGTAAATTCA
The DNA here is from genome assembly GCF_022985175.1 of Labeo rohita. Taxonomy (NCBI): domain Eukaryota; kingdom Metazoa; phylum Chordata; class Actinopteri; order Cypriniformes; family Cyprinidae; genus Labeo; species Labeo rohita. Next base: position 38,183,179 of record NC_066884.1, on the reverse strand, counting down.
GAACTGAGGAACACTAGCATTCTGTGTTGAATATATCAGACCATACCTAGACCTGTTCAGTACAGATATGTACCATTTAGTACCAGTTAATATGCACCTTTAACCCTCAAAGCCCGAGACAGCCGCCCGTGGCTAAAAATAACTATTGTTCTTAAATACTGAATAATATTTGATCCAATGTGAATGCTTTAAAAACTACCACAGAGCTGAGATTCTCCTTTTTTCTGTATCACATTTGTCTCACTTGGATATTCAGAGGCTCCGTAGTGAACGTGATTGCGTCATCACATTTTGATCACGTTGATTCGTCAGAAGAAACGGATGCATTTTGTTCCTCTGAGCCATTCAGGACCGATTGTTGACTCTTAGTCCCACCCCCGTGCCCAGATTGGTTCAAACTGTCATCTGTTCAACCAATGAACATAGGTTTTGGAGTTTTGAATCACCAATTAGCATGTTTCTTTGGAAATTTAAACAAACTCAAAGTGAAAGTAAAATGTGTTGTGCGTGCATGAAAACAAACACAAAATGACACATTTGCATGACAGCACTCTCTAGAAAAGCACACTCTGACATAAAGCAAACCAAAAACAAGGATGAAACAGTGGTACATATCGGATAAAGCACTGGAATTTATGTTTTGACGTGGCTATGCGTTGTCCCGGTAAAACGCGGAATACCGCCAGCGGATCGATTTGTTTGGCTCTTATATTATGTAAATTCTTCTTATAGAGTTTATAAAGATCATTTGCACTATTTATTTTTTTTTCCGTTGCACTCTATATATTTTTCTCTCATTTTGTGTGTAGTTTGTTTGTGAGTTTTTATATTTGTTGCACAAGATTATTGTGCAGTTGTTTGCACTACTTGCTGCACTGTCTGGGTTTGTTGTTCATACTCTGATTGAAAATTATATTTCTCTGAAAAATTTCTCTTTTTTTTTTTTTTAACTGTTTTATTTACTTCCTACACATTTTTTAACTCATCTATATTGTCAGTAAACTAAATGGACTTGTTTTTCACTGAAAAGCGTCTATAACAATATTGTAATAAATAGCTATAACTTGCTTGGGGAATGTTATATGTAGACAATTTTATTTGGAAGTGTAAAACACCCAAATACAACTTTCTAAAGAAAAAAAAATCTAAACTTCAGGAGTTTCTGTTTGAGTACACTGGAAAAAACTTCCAACTGTTACTGTTACCAAAGGGGTCATCGGATGCTAAGTTCACTTTTTCATGTTGTTTGAACATTAATGTGTGTTGTCAGTGTATGTACAAATCTACCCTATAATGATAAAAATCCATGCAGTGGTTTTAATTAATCTGTAAAAATAATATCCCCTTTTTCAAATCGAGCCGTTCTCAGATGCCTGTCGGTGTGGTGTCACACCCACAGAGGCCACTCCCACCATAGTTGATTGACATGAGCGTCTTACCTCAGATCAGCTGTAACAGTCCGCCCTCTTTGTTTGGATGCCGTAGCAGGGATGTAAGTTAGACAAGAATATCTCTGATTGAGTGATTGAGGTGTTGTGTTACTGGATGTAATAATGAACATAGTGGTCGTCATTTACTCCCGACATCTGAGCCGCTGAAGATGCAGTGGATTACGTTTGTTTGTGAAGGGAATGCGCCTCCCGATCTACATATATCCATCTATGTTCACACGAATCATTCATGATCCAGCTTCACTTACAGCAGAAGTTAGTATAAGGGTTTTTTTTATGAATCTTTGCGATCGCCTTTCCTAATAACATGGTAGTTAGGAAGTTTAGCGGCTAAATGCGACTAAAGTAAACAGGCTCGTCACTCCACAGAGAGAAGAGAGGGGCGGGGCGAGCAGAGCTCATTTGCATTTAAAGCAGCCTCGACCAGAATGAGAAGATTTTTGCTGAGCTGATTCTGACAAGGTAAAAAGGGTGTTGTTTTACACAACCATTGAGACTTTAATATATTATAGCAAAGTATATTATAAACTTTTCATTAAGAGCCTAAAGAATCATATCAACGTGGAAAATGGGCATCCGATGACCCCTTTAAAATTTTGGAAATTCATTCATTCTTAGAGAAGAATTAGGAAAATTGGGACTTTAAATTAGCTAGACTGAAATTTCAAGTTCTCCTGTTTACAATGATATATAGCACTTGATGCTGACTGCTAGAATAGGTCTGAAAAAAGCAAAGAAATGTGCAGGCGTGTCAGGTGCCCCGAAAATGTTCTAGGTCTTTAAAGGTTAAAGAGAGTTCACTGAAAAATAAAAATGTGCTGGTCATCAAAAATTTAGATGACGTTTTTCTTCAGTAGAATTTTTGGCTGAAACTGTGATTCTTGGTGATTCATAAAATGCAGGTTCACAGGTACCGACACTTTGAGGGTCAAAAAACACATCAGGAAAGAAAAAAATTCATACCCATGGCTCCTGATGATGTATTGAGGTCTTATGAAGTGAAACGATCAGTTTGTGCAAGAAACTGAGCATTATTTGCAACATTATTACCTGTAATTCAGAGCCTCAGACAAACATTCATGAATGAATCATTTATTTGAACCAGTTCTTTTTTTAGTGACCCAGTTGAATCAGTTCACCAAATCGAACTGAAGCGTCTCAAACAGTTTGTGGCTGGAGCAGCACTGATCTACAAGTTACTCAATCAAAACTCACTGCCAAAAACATGATAGTCAATGTGACTGGATTTGAGCCAGAATAGTGGCGTATCTGATCCTGTGATGAATAAATCATTCAGCGCTCCAGTTCTTCCAACAGTCACTGAACTGAGGAAACAGTTTGACTCGATCAAACACTGATAAGTTGTTGATATGAGCATGTGTGAACTGAACACTTGAATAAAAGAGCCAAATGAAAATTCACACAAATGAATCATGCTTTCCCAGGATTGCTGGTAATAATGTTGTAAATAATGTTCAGTTTCTTGAACTTACTGATCACTAAATCCTCAATACGTCGTCAGGAGTCACTGGTATTAATTTGGGTTGCATGATATGCTTTTTGGCACCAACGTGCCAGTAGCCGTTGACTTGCATTTTATGAATCACCAAGGTTCACGGTTTCAGCTAAATATCTTCCTTACTATTCTACTGAAAAAAGTCACCTACATCTTGGATGGCCTGAGGGAGAGTGAAATGAACAGCAGATTTTCATTTTTGGCTGAACTGTCCCTTTAAGGTACTTATATGCGCCCTTTAGGCGTAAATAATGTGCACAAACTTATTGCTGCTAAAGAAGCACTTTCCACAGATATTGAAAAGTGTCCCATACCACCCTCACATCTTCAGGCTGCCATAGTCTTACGTTGTCAAAAAATTGTAGAATGAAATGGGATCAATGAACAAACAATATGAAATTAACTTTATTGTGGGTTTAAGTCACATTTGTATTTTCAGTTACTGGTGGCATCAGATCATACATGTATGAATATACTGTATACATTCTGTGTTGAATAAATTAGACCATACCTAGACCTTTTCAAAAGGTACAAATATGCACCATTTAGGTATTAAAGGAGAAGTCCACTGTCAAAAATTTATAGATATTATACTCACCTCCTTGTCATCCAAGATGTTTGTGTCTTTCTTTCTTCAGCTGTAAAGAAATTGTGTTTTTTGAAGAAAACATTTCAGGATTTTTCTCCATATAATGGACTGATATGGTGCCCCGAGTTTGAACTTCCAAAATGCAGTTTAAATGCAGCTTCAAACGATCACAAATGCGGTTGTAAACGATCCCAGCCGAGGAAGAAGGGTCTTATCTAGCAAAGCAATCGGTTATTTTCATAAAAATAATACAATTTATATACTTTTTAATGTCAAACGTTGAAGTATCACATCAGAAACTAGTGATGGTAACGCCACATTTCTAATAGAAATCCCTTAATTCACAAAAAAAAAAGATTTTAACACTTGCTTAGTTTGTTTTTTTTTGGTCTTTGCCTTGTTTGTCTAGCATAAGATAAAATGCACAAGGCAAACAATGAGAATAAGTTTGCATTTAATAAGACTAGTTTATATTGAATGACACTGACTTAATTTAAAAGCACACGGTGCAGCAATCAACCAGTGCTGATTTGGGCCTGGTTACACTGGTTAATGGGTGGTTAGTGAATAAGACAAAGGCATTTGCACTAATAAACTATTTGCAAACTGTTTAGTAAAATTGCCCTTTGGTGCCTTCAAATGTCAGATATAATGAAATTTTAAGATGCATTATCAGGAACTGGAGAAATGTGCGATTAGATCTTAATTTATCCAAATTATATTTATTTATTGCAGTTTTGGATAATTTAAGCATGTACACTAATTCAACTAGAAATGCAGTAAAGCAGTGGTCTATCCAGCTTAGACCACTATTTTTTTTTTTTTTTTTTTCTGTGTTTCTTTCTCTCTCAGATTAGCTTTCCCTTCCGGCCATGACTGCTATTTAGACACCCATCTCTCAATTGTTTACAGTATTGATTTATTTAGTGAGTGATTGGGGTTGGAGGGGAAATTAAAACGGCCATCATCGGAGCTGGCCCGGGGCCCGAAACTCTGTGACAGATCCTGTGACAGACAGGCCGAGTGTGTAAACGACACAGCGCCGCTGATCCTCAGAACAACACAACAAAAACACTCAAGCTCTGAAGTTCATTAGTCCTGAAGTTAATTTAACTGGGACGTCCTCGTGAACATTTATCATGCTTTTACTTCACTTATATTGTGGCACTGTATCAGTTTGTAAATGTGCTGTGGCCAAAATGCAGTAGTAATCAGTTTTGTTGCTTTTACAGGGCAGACAAACAAGGCAAACATTACTGTAGTGCTGGTGAAGCAGTCTGAAAAATTATTTTAGTAAATTGAGACACTATTATAGTTTTGTTAATATTTAGAATCAGTTTTTATTTGTATATTTTTACTTTTTTTTTTTTTTTTTTTCTTCCCCATTTTCATTTTAGTTAAAGTTTTAGTAATCCCCCCCCCATATTTTTATATATCTTTTGAATTTTTGTTTTAGATTAGGTTCACTACATTGAAATAAAAAATGTTGCCTTGGAAGCAAATTGAAATAAGATTTTGATATTTTTTTTTTATGTATTTTATTTGATTTCAGCTTATTGTATTTCAAGTTGCATTTCAAGTTTTGTTTTGTTTTTTTGTTTGTTTTTTATATTTAAATGAGATAAATACAAGTATACGCATTAAGCACAATTATTAAGACAAATAAATGAATAAAGGTTACAATCCTCTTTATTTGAGGGATTTTCTCAACAAAAATTGATTTACTGAATGGTTCATTTGATTTGTTGATTATGTAATCATATCATCAGCTTAATATTTAATCAGTTTTAATCAGCTGACTACCCTAATGATTATACTATTATAGAAATATCTGAGACCTAACAAAACCAATACCTCACATCTGATTTTACCCATTCATAACCAGTGATGGGAATAATGGCTTTACTAACAGCGTTATTTTTTTCAGTAACGAGTAATTGAATAAATTACTATTTCCCATTACAACGCTATTACCATTACTGACAATAAAATGTGGCATTGCTATAATTTATTATAATATTATTATAATTTTATTTTTCAGTTAATCTAAATGAATGCGCTGCATACCTGTATTTGAAGAACCATAAACTAGCTGTCACTTCTTCAAGATACAGAGCGAAAGAGTCTATACCATGCAGGATTGACGCGCTACATGTAAACGATATTCTTTGCTGTATGTTCCTGTTAAATAACTTTTTATGCTTTTAAGAACTGCCGGTTTCTCCATTAGTTGGTCAAAATACCTCCACAAATTACAACAAAAGCTATAAAATCTTTCCATATTCTCGTAGACACTGTTTTACAAGCCATTTAAAGGCATTTAGTAGCTTTGTGTGAAAAACAGAGATACATTTAAGGGCATCTTAGGAGGTGTATTATGTACATTACACTGCTATGCTCTCTAATCTACTCATTCCGATGGCAAAATCAGCTTTTAATTGATTTTGATACATTTCTAAGCATTTGCGTTCGATGGGCTCCGTCGGTTCCTCCAGCTTCCACCTCCAGCCTCTGAAGATCACGGCTCAATACGCCATGTGTCATTTGCCTTATTAAGGGCTTAGCCACTAATTGCATTAGGCATATTAGCATGCAAGCATTTGAGGCTTCTCAGTCACCCTAAAATGGGATTTTCCAGTCAGCAAAGAGCACATGAGCCTCATACTTAACCGTTTGGGCCAAAAAGCCATTTCATTTGGCTGCACACTTAAAGTGGACATTTAGAGTGCTGTTCACAACTGGAAACTCGGTCCAGATAAAAATGGTCCTGCATGGGTCAATCATGATATCAGCTGTAGATAGACTACGCTCAAATTATGGGCATGCTTGTTTCTAAGTTAACTTACAAATGAATGAAGTAAAATTAGATGCAAATGACAAAGTATGAGTTGAGTATTCATGCATGTGTATTTTACGCAGCTTGCTCTCTTAAGATCCAGAAGACGAGCGTTGTTTCTGACAAGTGCTCATTGTTCCCACAGGGGAGCCACTTCAATCTGAAACACACTGTGAAAGTTGCTAATCGGCAGTTGTTTTCTTAGCCTGCCATAACTAGTTAGTTTGAATCAGTAAACATGTGGCATTGGTAAAGCCCTGTGCGTCTGTGGCCTCTGCAGTCCTTCAGACAGCACACAGAGTTGCCTTATGAAATCAAACCCAGCGACTGAATTCTCCGCGGTCGCGAGGTTAAGCTTTTGATCTGAGCAAACAGATTCTTTAAAGGCAGACGCAAAAAGGGCAGATAGGACTAAATGAATGCATGTTTGCGTTCACTCTTACCTTATTTTTGTCGAACATGAGCCTTTGATGTTCTGTTTGTTCTCAAGCACTCTTAGAGCTGTAAGCCGAGAGAGAAAGAGATCCAGAGTCCTGGATTCACACGTGTGCTCTGATCCAGATCCTCCACGATCAGGATGCTCTCTCCATGTGAAGGCTGCTCCAGTAGTCAACTTAGATGTGTTGCCTCTTTTTTTTTTAGTTCAGTTCTAAGGCATTGTTGCATGAAAGTACACACTCACATAGTTGTTTGATTGATCAGTCTCTGAATTCAGTATTTTTTTGCACCGGCACTTCTTAACCTTTTTGACTCCAAGGAAAGAGAATAATAATAATAATAATAATAATAATAATAATAATAAAATACAAACACCAACAAACAAACAAATAAATAAATAAATAAAATGGTGATGATTTCTGCCCAATAAAATATTTTAGAGCTTGCAAAACATATATTTTATTGTCGCCTATAAAAAAAAAAAAATATATATAATACATATATAAAAGTATACATAAACAGTAATAAAGTGATTTTTAGTTGTTTTAGCTTATATTAATGCTTTTGACTATGAATAAGTTCAGTAGGCTGCATGATTAATCAAAATAAAAACAAATATTGCATTTGTAGATTAGTGCAATTATCAAATCGCCAAAGCTGTGATGTAATGTGGTGAATATACTGTGTGTTTCAGAGTCAGGACAAATGAACGAGCACTGTGTTCATTTACACGTGAGCAGCTCCTGATACTCGACTCTTTACTCTTTACTGGTGCTTTAGATGAACTCTATCTACATCTGCTCTGAATTTGATTCCCTTTAATGTGCTTTTGGAAACACTACATGTGCCAACCATCTTCACAAACTTAAGGAGCTCTTATCACCAGAAGAGAAGCTTTAAAAGCTGTCAACTGTTTTCCATCCATGGAATTTCCATTTCCATGTTTTTGATTTTTTTGAGAATAATAATAATTAAAACTTTGGCCATAACAAGCACATGAAACCACATTTTAAATTGCAATTGCAAATTTGATCAAAAATTGCAAATGTTCCCCAAATTGTGCAGCCCTAATTTTGTGTTTACTGAGGCCCCCTAGTGGGCCCTGGAGCCCTGGTTGAAAACCACTGAGCTGATTTTTCCTGGTTTATAATAGGCCAACAAAAAGATTGAGCCATGTGGTGATTTTTAGGCCTTGAGTGTCTTTGATTCCAAACAGAGCATGAGGTCAGACGTTCTTCTGTTTATGTATTTAACAAAGACAAGAGAACAAAAGCTGTATTTTTGTCTTGGAAAAGATGGATCCTATTGCTGTTACCGGTTCAAGACGAGCAGAAAAAAGCCACCCGTGTGAAAACGGCCGTGACGGACGTGCCTACGGACCCGTCTGACAGAAGGACTGACGTGCGGCCCTGTCGGGCTCTGGCACCCAGAGCGGCGAGAGTGCTGAGGGCTCACGTTTCGCCTTGTGGACGCTCGCAGAGGACGATTCCAGATGAGTCCCCCGCCCTGCCTCTGTCAGAGCCGGTGATAAATGAGGAGCGGGACCGGCCTCTGTGTTTATTTAGACCTCTTGTTTCTGACATAGTCCTGCTCGAATCCAGCGCTGAAGTGTCTGCTATTAAAACATAACCCGACCTGACAACAACCAGTCCTCTGGGCATCGCCCCCGCCTCGCCACCGGACTGGAAGGGGAACCGCGGCAGCCGACTGTAGCAGACTTTCCAGTACATTAGGAGTCCATGAAAGATCTGACCAGGGCTTCGGCCGCGTCCAAACATATGGGAAAGCGCTCTCGCAAGATCCCGCTCTGTTTTTCCGAGGGATTCGGCCCCTAAGAGAGACGAACGCGAGCCGGAGGGCCCGGGACGTCGCAGCTGCCGGGGCCTTCGGGCATGCGTGTCCTTATAAATAATTGTTTCCTGTATGTCAAATCCACTTTTCGCTCGACTGCCGGAGACGGGAGAGGCCCTGCGACGGTTTCGGCTTGTAAAACATCTCAATGTTCCAGTCCTGCGAGGGAAGGCAGGAGGTTTGAGCGCCGCCAGTTGTTGCGCTCGAGTCAAGCCGGCCCACTTATGTTGCGGCGTTCCGCCTCGGACCATTTGCGGGCGTCTCACATGCTCGCCTGGCATCCGTGGATCTGGGACTCGGGGTGCAATGGTGAGAAAATCTCGAATCGACAGGGGGCCTGTGAAACGTGAGCCAACTCTTACTTAGCGTTCTGTTTTTACAAATGTTCAGAGCAGACAAGCAATGACGCAGGCCATCAAACCTTAATACCTCATCAGAAGAGAGGAAGTTGGAAAGTACCGCAGGGGAGCGATTTGGCACCGCGATCCCTCGCTCGTAGGACATGTGGTGACAACTGCCTCTCGCGCGCAAAACAAACAAGCTTCGCGGGACCATTAATATGCGCGTTCGCAGACGCCGTAATTGAAAATCCGCTTCACGTGCGAGCGGAGGGGAGATAATTGTGTGTTTTGTCAAATGTGTTGGGATGGAATTGGAAGCGGACTGTGTGTTTTTGTTTGGGGACCTCAGGCGTGTGTTATTCGGCGGCGGTGTCCTGGATTCAGATCCGCCGCTCTCAAGTGGGCACATCTGAAAACCGAGGGGCTTTGGCAGGGAGATGGCAGCCTGCGCTTATATGAGGCCCCAAATTTAATGAGCATGAATAATGAATAATACACTCAACATGCTGATCTCTGAATGAGATGCCAATTTATTAGGCCAAACCCTTCCTGCTCTTCCTCTCAAATTCTGGGCTCTTTATTTTGACTTACCAGGAAAAGAGCTTTGTGAACTCGCTCTGTTTTTGCAGAATGCATTGTGCGTACTCAGCATAGCATGCACTTTGTACGTATGCGTGGAATATCTGGATTGCAATTGTCCAGTATACGAGTCCACAGCAGTTGGTCGCTCCTAAAAGCCTCTCGAACTACCTCTTGTTTGTATTTGCTAAATAGCAGGGCCAGAAATGATCTTTTCCATTAAGGGGCAATATTTGCCCCCTGGAATTGATTTCCAGGTGCATTTTTTACATTTGTGAGAACTGTGTTTATAATCACCATACTATGTTGTCTTTAATGCCGAATACTTGAATTTACCCAATTACTTTAGTCAATATTTTAAACTGTTGTCAGTAACAATAGACTGTTTAAAATTGTTTTTAAATTATACATGTAAAAAAACAGGAGCTCATAGGGCTGCAATATTATGACAAAAAAAAACAGTATTGTAGATTATACAATCTACAGTATAATCACTAGAGCTGTCACTAACAAGTGTTTTGGTAAGTGAGTAATCGGGTTGATTATTTTGACGATTAATCGGGTAATTGGATAATTATAAAATTTTTTTTTTTGTGGTAATTAAAAATAGACTTTAAATAGACTTTAAAATAACTTAATGCATATATTTAATAACAATAAGGACAGTTATAATTAGTTCAAATAAAGCATCAAATACAACTAATTATTTGGTTTTATTGAACAAAACTGTTCAAATACATAATGTATTATAAGCAATAGAACTAATGGACATTTTGCGTTATAATAAGTGACTGCAGAGGGTGCCAGTGGCCTCACGGTTGTTTTTACGCTTTACTGTGCGATCTAATCCTTGTTTGGTATTGGCAAAACAATATTTAATTCAAATATCCACTTAATATTTAGTATTGTGCCATTTCTTTGTGACAGAAATGCTAGAGTCACTACAATTTCTAGATCTAAACGGTCTAAAAAGGCGTTTTATGGATTCTCGTCCAAGGAATGTGCCACTTCTGGTATTTTGCCCATTACTCAATTAAAATCAAGTACTCAAATTAAATCGAGGAATCGTGACGGCCCTAATAATCACTGAAGCTACGAAATTGATCTGACGTAGTGTGAGTAAATCTGAATGTAATCTTGCAAATTGACACTTTTCTTTCATTTTCACGTTTCATTTTAATAGTGAACGATGTAATACATTAATTGTGCAGGGGCATTTTTTTGTTCATTTTGTGGCATTTTTTTTCCACAAGCCCCCCTTAATTTCCAACCCTGCTACATAGTGAAAATTTTTAAACGTGACATACTGTATACATATGCACAGTATTGTTTTACAGAGATAAAACTTATTTAATGCAATCATCACTGCTATACAAGGCGTCAGTATTTACATTTATATTTGCATTTGGAAGGTGCTTTTATCTGACGCGACTTACATTGCATTCAATCTGTATGTTTGATCAGTTCATGCTGTTCCTTGGAAAACAAACTAATGACTTCGGCATTGCTAGAGCTGTTTTGCTGTTTGAGCTACAGGAATGCTTTATAATGCCGTGTCCCGCAATGCACCTGACTTGACCAGTCAAAGTGGCATTTCTACTGCAGCAAGATGGGAACCATTAAAATGCATTTATCTTATACTATGTATAGTTCAACACTGTTAACATATTTACTGACGTATCGCTCGAGATTTACTGATAAAAATATTGTAATTAAACTTTATTTGGAATACTACTTGTGTACAATGCACATTTCTTAATATTAACCCTAAAATATGTTTTAATGTCACTGTTGATGAGGATTGTATGATCTTTAAATGATATCGGTCTTTAAATGCAAAACATTTAAAGTGCACCTAAAGTAAACTTGCAATAGTTCCACTTTAGCACAATCAAATATACTTCAGTATATCTTTAGTTGGACTTCAGCACTATTTTCAGCACTGCTATTAAAGTGCATTAAGTACAAAATTAGTTGTTCCAGTTTAGCAAACTTTAAATACACCAGTTTAGTATATTAAAAGTACAACCGCAGGGTATTCGTATACCTGTAAAGTACGTAATATGCAAATGTATTTGTTTGTAGTATTCGAAGCATGAAATAAATGTATTTTAAATACATTTTAGAATATTTATTTTTCACTAGGGTAGTGCTTGAAACTTGTTTGAAGACAATTTTATTCATTTTCTTATTCAAATTTTTATTTATTTATTTATGTTGTTTTTTTTTGTTTTACTTTATTTGCATACTACTGTTTAAAATATTTGCAGTTGCAAAATGCATTTTGATTCACGTAGTGTTTTTTTTTTGTTGTTGTTGTTGTTTTTTTTTGTTTTGTTTTTTTTCCCAAATTAGCAAGCTCTCCATGAAGTATATGATGTATAGTGTTTATTAGGCAGAATGGTAATTGAATTATCCATTGACATTGCTAAAAAAATTGTCTTCATTAAATAATCCTGAAAATAGTATGATAGTTTACAAAAATGTGAAGCAGCACTAGTTGAACTGTTTTCAACATTGCTAATAATCATAAATGTTTGTTGAGCAGCAAATCATCATATTAAAATGATTTCTGAAAGATCATGTGACACTGAAGACTGGAGTAATGATGATGATAAATTCAGCTTTGATCACAGGAATAAATAGTTTTAACAGATATTCACATAGAAAACAGCTATTTTTGTACATACACACACATACACACAGAGAGAACAAAAAAGCAAGATTCATAGTTGTTGGCTGATGAAAGGCAGGCCGTGCATGAGCGTTTGCTAGTGTTTCCTGACTGAATTATTGATGGCACCAATCAATATGTCTCCAGTCTTTAATACACCGATCGATTCCTCCATTATCTCCATCTTTATAAACTCTTTTGAATGTTAAGAAACACAAGGCTAAAAGGTGTGTCTGCAAATATGTGTTTTTACAGTCCCGCTGGCTGCTGCTATCAGCAGGAATGATGTGTTTTATGACTCGGTGAAGCTTGATACTCCTAATACCTGGGAGTAGCTGGCAGATGCAGGAGAATTCCAGCCAGACTGCGGCGTCTGACTCCCACTGCACACACCAAACCATCAAACGCACCGGATCTGTCAGTCAGGGCCTGTCATTCCTCAGGACCGTGGCGTTGTGACGCAAAAGGGGACGTTTAATTATTGATTCGACTGTTTTCCGCTCGTGTCTTTATTTTTGGAGCGATCTCCGATGCGTTGCTTTCGAACGGATCACAGATCCAGTCTGTTCAGATTGCGAATGCTTTTGTTTCAATTCTCAGATTTTGGAAAGCGTTTCCTCTCCGGCTCCCTTTAGCTGGACGTGCCAGCTGCTTCATATCGCTCTGTCTGCTGACGAGCTCTACCTGTCCCTTTCTCGGTTCAGATGAGCACCCCTCCCGTGCATCGCAGGCCTCTCTCGTCTCCTCAGCCTGTTATCTGTAAAGAGGGCTGATCTCTTGGCACAATTCGTGGAGTGAGCTGTCGGAGACGTGGCAGGGTTAAGGAGCGAGCGCCGCGTCGAGTCTCGAGATGAGAAATCGAGTGGGTGTGCGTGTTGAGTCGGGGAAAAAGTGAAATATCAGACAGGGAGCGTTTCAGAAATACCCAGCCTTACCTGTACGAACAAACGTCAACGGGAAATTTAGTATAAACTGTGGAAATTTAATGCAACTGTGTGAGTGTTGTTAGCATGTTCTCATGCAGTTGCTAAGGTGTTCTGGCTGGTTGCTAGGTGTTTTCGTCTCTCGTGTCAAGAGAAGTCTCGTGGCCTGGTTCATCCATATGTGTCCTTTCCACCCGTTTTATTACAGAGCGGATGAAATTCATGCTTAAAGTAACAGGTTCCCTACAGTAAATACTGAGAATACAGCAGATCCACTGTAGCACTGCATGTTCCATCATGTGACCAGAAGTTGATGAATGAATGATTGATTGATTTGATCGATTGATTGATAGATTTATTGTTTGTATTTGAGTTTATTGCGATTATCATGGGAGAAGCTGACCCCAATTTTCTCCAATACCCTTCTTTATTTGCTTTTGGTAATTGCTAATTGATTGCATTTGATGTTGCTGCATAAGTAAATAAATAGTTAAATAAATAAATAAGCTGTTTCCCAATACTCTTATTTATTTGCACCTTTGATAATTACTAACAGATTGTTTTTCTGCATAAATAAATAAATAAATAAATGAGGTTGAAGCAATCTTTATTTAAAATGATAGTAAACTAAAATGTGTAAATAAGTAATAAGCAATAAATTGACATTTTTGAGAACTAGTAAACTATAATTTCAGATCTGATGTATTGATTGATTGATTGATTGATTGTATTTTGCCTATAAAAATCTTTGTTTATATATATATATACATATATATATATATATATATATATATATATGCACAGTAATCAGAAATCTGAGAAACCATAAAGGACATTATATCTTCTCTGACCAGTGAAATGTGGTGTCAGCTGTGCTTTTGGAAATCCAATTCTTGTATCGGCACTTGTTTGCAAACCTTCTCCTGATATGTTAAAGTCTAACTAATTTCAACGACCGCAGCCTTAATTATAATGGTCATGCTCTGCGTTTCTCTTCTTGGAGATGAAATGCAAAGACAAACACACCTGTTGTCCCACCGGCGCAGTAAATCTGGGCTGGAGTCTGTGCGATGGCACCTCTACAAACACCAGCGGCAGTCAGACATTCCCAGCGAGACTTGCACAGAAACGGGCTCTGAAAGAGCGCAGTACTGCAACGCTGCCGTATAGCTTTTCAATTGTGATCCCTGTCAAACAACTGCATCCTCGCATGAAGGCGAAAGAATGCGCGAGGCTCTCAGAAGAAGCCCTGCGAGAGCCATATAACATGATATATGCTCACGGCGTTCTCTCGCAGGCCCCGTCAGCCCGCTTAAGCGCCCGCGCTCCCAGCTTCCTTTAAAGAGGCGATGCGAAAATTTGTTTGCCTGGGCGTTTTTCGCCGGTCAGAGTCGGAGCTGTCAGGTAACTCATGAAAAAGTCATCGGCTCCCTCCTCGCGTCTTTCGCTGTCAGTCGGCATCACGTCAGGGGAGCGAGCGCGGCCCGGGCCCGGCGCAGGTAAGCGGACGCTCCCCGTCTCCGACCATATGTTTCGCCCATTTCTGACAGTAAAATTGGCATTTACACGGCCGCCGCGTGCTGTTTACAGAGGTTTAAACTCCTGCGTCCTGTGTCGCGTGCTTTTAGCCCCATAGATAATACATGAGCTTGTTGGTTTTTAAGGGACGCCGCCATATGCACGAGAGCATTAAATGAAGAGCTAAACTGACAGCTCCATCTGCCAAATACGCTCTTCGTCAAGAAACGGCCCTCCGCGCTCCTCCTCCCGCCTCTCTGCGTCTCTCCGGAGGACAGCGCGCTGTCGTCAGTGCTAATACTAAATATTAATAATTTGTTGACCTCAAAGTGTTCGGGAACTCGCCGAGGGCCCGGCTGAACGCCAGGCGCGCTGAATGGCATATGCAGATGTCAGGTGAGCGCTGATTTCCCACTCTCCCGCTCTCTTTGTTTCTGTTTAGCCGCCTCTCGGAAAACAGACAAGTTGCAGCAGAATTCGTCATGAATATTGCATCGCGGGCGCACGTCAACACAAACACACACACGCGCGCACGCACATCCGCACGCATGCGCGAGCGTCCCGTAGGGTGGCAACAAAACAAGCCCAGCACTTCTGTCAGGCTTTTGTGTAAAATGAGCATTACACGCCTCCCATCAGACTCAGAGGATTCCTAAAGACTCGTACGCTCACCTCTGTGCAATCCGCTCGTGTTGTAAATAAATTGCATAATGTTTGCTGGATGGCGGCGTGATTTAGCAAGAGCGTTTCAAACTTTAATGGCTGCCGTATCTCTGTCCGTGTTTGGATCCTGCTGTAACACAACACCGCTGCTCACAATCACATGCTCTGATTCCCAGTGCAGTAAAAGCACACAAACCACAACAGGATGCTACTATATAGTAGCAGAAACCTGTTCCACATTGCATATCATTTTCTTTTCTTTTTTTTTTAAAGACTGTTTATGTTTAATGTTTCTGTCTAAAGTAGAAAGTGTATTAAATGTATCATAAATGTGAAAGACTAAAATAGTATTTTCTTGTAAAAACAAAACAAAAAAAAGAAGAAAAAAGAAAAAAAGTACTGCTAAACCTGAATTTGAATACTGATTCATTCATTCATTAACTGAGTAATTGTATTTCAATTTTATTGCTGCATCAAAAATGGTGTAGAAATATGAAACACATCAAATTGTTCTTGTAAAATTGTTACTTTATTGTTATTTTGCATATCATTTTCCTTTTTTAAAAAGATTGTTTATATTTAATTTTACTGTCTAAAGAACAAAATAGTGTATTAAACGTATCATAATCCTTAAATACAATAATAATAGTAATAATAATAAAATAATGAACAATAAGTAAAACTGAATTACAAAATGTAAAAAAAAGGAATATTTTTATTATTATTTGCAGAAGTATTAGGCCTATTTTCAATTAAAGATTTACAATAACACACTATATTAATTTTATATTAAATGATTATTTAAAGATTTACTGTGTTCATATGTTCAGATAAAATGAACATAAAGTAAAATGAAATGAAAACCATCCATGTAAATTATAGATTTTATAAAAAAAAAAAAGACACTAAACACAAAAATGACACACAAACACACAACAAAATTACACCAATTTTGAAGAACATTGATTGAAAACAAGAAAATATAAAAATAAGAACTGCTTCAAAATATTAATAAAAACTACATTAGTACCTTAGTTATACTAAAACAAAACTGTTGCATTTACATTATTCCAATTCAAGGGAATTCAACAAAATGATCAAGGCCAGAAAACTCCATAGAACCCGCTTCATGTTGTCTTGCTCCATTGTAAATTCAAAAATACAATGAAATCTATTTAAAATAAACCCGTGTTAATTTTGACAGCAAATTTTGATTTAGT
Source organism: Labeo rohita (assembly GCF_022985175.1). Classification (NCBI taxonomy): domain Eukaryota; kingdom Metazoa; phylum Chordata; class Actinopteri; order Cypriniformes; family Cyprinidae; genus Labeo; species Labeo rohita. Next base: position 38,166,580 of record NC_066884.1, on the reverse strand, counting down.
CATATTTTAGTCATCTGAATTTTTTGTTTTAGTCTAGTTTTAGTTGACTAAATATCATAAGGTTTTAGTCGACAAAATCTACAGTGCATTTCTTTTCTATTTAGTAGCGTTTCTCCAAAATGACCAAACTCATTATATAGGTTTGATATTAAGGTTTGATCATGATAGACACAGATTTAACCGCCGTGACATGCAACATGCCTTCATATTATCATTAAACAAAACCACTTCTAATAAAGAAACAAGAACATGATCTCATTTTCAATGAAATGCCAATGGGTATATAGGCTGATTATGCATTATTTATAACAACTTGTTTCCCACATTCTTCATTTTTTCAAGCAGACATATATATTTATATAAATAAATTTAGATTAATTTTTATTAGGGCTACTAAAGTGAGTCAAGAGCAGTGAGTGATTTTCTGTCTTTCTTTTGTTGCTTGATTAACAATTTAATTAAATAGGCTGCTGTCCCTTTAAAACTGAATGCACGGATGCATTGTACTGATACACGTCTGATATTCTCACAACTGTTTCCGTTCACCTAAGACCTAATAACTGAGTGCGTTTATGTGAATACTCGTCAAAAAGCTGTGTATTTTGTGTGTATTTCTCCGTTCGTGAGATGTGAAAGAGTACTTGTATGCAAAACAAGTTCTTGTTTTCACTGGTGTAAAAATGTTGCTCTTTTTCGTTGAATCTTAGTCCAATTTGAATAGAATCACCAGTGCAAATTCCAGTTGTGCATTCGCCTCAGTTAAATGCTCTTCAGAGTGGCACACAGCCTGGTTTACTCTCTCTCTCTCTCTGTCTTAATGTGTCTAACCCTTTATTTAAAGACGGCGTCTGTCTTGAAACCTGACTGCTGTGTCTGAGAGTGGAAGTATATTTACGGCGTGTCTCGGGGATCTACGGGACGGCGCTGCTGTGTTTTCACAGCTCTCTCTCAGAGCTCTAACGGCTTTATTGGATCTTAACTGATGGAGGATCGTTGGGAAGTGGCTTGATGAGTGTCAGGATGTCAGCGAGACTGATTTACTGCTCCTCACGGCTGCGTCTGACGCTGCCAGTGTCGTCCCTTCAGTGCCGCGTGTTCGCTGAGAATAGGAGCGCCTGGTGTAGGGTTTCTCTCAGAGAGACAGCATTAGAGAAATGAAGCATCAGCACGCAGCAGATCACCCAAGTGTTGGGGAGGAACTGACTCACTTTTTGGACAGTAAATGAACCGGTCGGAAATGAAAATATTTGCCAGTTCAGTTCATCCCAGCAAAGCAAACAGTGCTAAATACTGCAACAGAACAAACTGTACGGAGTCATTATGTTTTCGACTCAGAGTTGGTCTAGTTTCATTTCCGTTAAAGGGGTAGTTCGGCCTCAAAATGAGTCATGTCTGAAACAGAAATTAAGAGATTTTTAATCAAATCCCACCACTGAAAGTATTTTCAAAACAAGAATCCATATCAATCAAGTGGTTTAATTAACTCTTCCTAAAAGAAACACTCACTTTATATGATTAATTTAATTTAATTTTGGCTTCTGTTCACATAAACATTGATCATTGAACATTAACAGAGGCTCGACTATACCTGCGTAACAGACAAGAACAAACCTCATTGGTTCTCACGTGTCAAGCGAACATTCAAGCTCTGACCTGATCTGTATGATGTAAACATTGTTAGGTGATCAATGTTTATATTTTAAAAGCCTAAATTAAACCTGTTCATCATATAAATCAGTCGTGTCTCTTCAGCAGGCTTCAGATCATTCATTCATTTATTCATTTGTTTGTTTGTTTGTTTATTTATTTATTTATTTTATGCCGTTTTATTCTTATTATGTTTTATTCTCAGTCTTTTTGTTATTTGTTTGTTTGTTTGTTTGGTATAAACTATCCCTTTAATGGCGTAAGTCATATTGACATTCTTATTAATGAATTTGTGTAACTGTAGAATAAATCAAATGTGATATACATTCAATATAGTCATCTACCGTTTAAAAAAAATAAAAATAAATATTGATATATTTTTTATTTCAGTTTTATTTATATTTGTATTTATTTATATAATATATATATATATATATATATTTTATTTAGTTATTATTTAAGTTTTATTCTCATTCTTATTTTTAATTTGTATTTATTTATTCTTATCCTCATTATTTATATTTATTTATTTATTTTATTTATTTATTTATTTATTTATTTATTCTGTTGTATTTATTTATTTATTTATTTATTTTGTGCTGTTTTATTCTTCTTATTCTTTTTTTTTTTCAATTTTATTTTCAGTCTTTTATTTATTTTATTTTATTTGTTTGTTTGGTATAAACTATCCATTTAATACTGCAAGTCATATTGACATTCTTATTGATAAATGTATGTAATTGTAGAATAAATCACGTGATATACAGTCAATATAGTCATCTACTGTAAAAAAAAAAAAAAAAAAATATTTAATATATTTTTATTTCAGTTTTATTTATATTCTCAGTCTTTTATTTGTTTATTTACGTATTTATTTATTTATTTTTATTCCTATTTAGTTATTTATTTTGTGCTGTTTTATTCTTATTCAGATTTTTTTTCAGTTTTCTTAGTCTTTTATTTATTTTATTGTATTTGTTTGTTTGTTTGTTTGTTTGTGTGGTATAAACTATTTATTTATTTATTTATTTATTTATTTATTCATTCATTTATTCATTCTGTTTTATTCTTGTTCCTGTTTGTTTATTTATTTATTTGTAATTGTAGAATAAATCACATCATGTGATGTACATTCAGTATAGTCAGCTACCGTAAAGCTGTTTGACTGCACTACTTCGCTTTAGCTAATTAAAATGTACTTGGCAGCTACTTTGAAACTGTAACTTGCCAAGCTACAAGATCAGCAAGCATGAAACGCAGGCGTCCCCCTGTATTAGCGAACGAATGATGTTTAGGCTCTAAATTTAAGCGCATGTACTTGAATCCAAGCAGCCGTTTACACCTAGCGAAACATTTCCATCAGGCACGTAAAATGACACCCTGCTCCCGGAACGCCGCCTCACCCTTGCAGCCGATTGCGTAATGTGGGACTAATTCTTTCCTTGAGCTTTCGTTACCTCGCTACTTCGAGCGCGCGGGATTCTCCACGCTAATCAGCCTTTAACCGCCAACCGGGGAGACTGGAGCGGGCGGGCCCGGACGGACGGACGGACGGACGGATAGAAGGAAGAGCGAGCGGGAATACGGCGCGTGTCGCCGCGGAACCCAGAACAGCTCAATTATCCCGCTGCCAGTCTCCCAGCCAACGTTTTGTGCTCCGCCATTGATTGGACCGACTTTCAGCAACCCGGCGATGCATTTGCGGGCATGCTGCCGAAACCAGCACAAAGGGGGCGGGTGTCAGCTTTTAATTGTAACTGTCTTGCAGAATGGTGTTGTTTTAATATCCTGTATAGATTTTTATGTAATACACTTACTTGCAGGCAGCCCCGAGCAAGAATCAATTCGGCACAGGAATCTCCTTTTGTTAAAAGCCAATCTTGTTTTAATGATGCATGAAGAAATATTCAAGCATTGACATTTTCCTGTCAGGTTCCTTTAGAAAAATCAATTAAGATGATTCTGCTTTGACCCAGTTTATCCAGTTAATGCTTATTAGGAATGTAATATGATTTACTGTCAGCATAATATGTATTTTTTGGATCTCATCTCATTAGCCCGTGCACATTTCAAAGAGCAGCGTTGCATCAGATCCTGTTTACAAGTGTCTGTGTATGTAAAACGGAGACGGTGGGGCGTTTGTGTCGAATGGAGGTACGAGACAGGTTACACGCGCGGCCCCGGGCATCACCCTGTCATCTCTGTCTGTCTGTCTGTCCTTGTTATTATTCCTAAAACAGATGCAGCTGACATTTTGCATGTTATGGGATAGACATATATTTGCATGTTGCATCTGATCAACTAGTACTATTTGCCTGCCACGGTTAACATGGCGATATTAAGCAGGCGGTAAAATGAATTGCAGACGAGCGCTTTTGTTTACTGCACACACTGAAGCGCGTGTGACGCTCGTGGTGATTTCAGCATTTGACCGTTCCATTTTACGAAAACTAGCGTTATATCATTTACACACAGAAATGTAAAGGTAGATACGGCAACCCGTCAGAATAAAAGTCTGGTTTAACTTGAAGACATTGTGCCAGATATATATTACTACTAGTACTACTACAGTGAAACAAACATTATTTTTTAGGGTATAATCACACAATTCTTCCATGTTTTAATTTTAATAGTAAATTCCCTTTTTTTTTTTTGCCAAAAAAAGTTTGATTTTATTTTCAGTACTTAAAAGATAAATAAAATAAATGTATTGTATGCCTTCATTTCATAACAAGAACATTTTAAATACACAAAGAATTTCTGAGGGTAAAAAAAAAAAAAAACTTTCACAAGGCTATTTTAAGAATACATTTGAATAAATTAAGTATGCATTCAAATAATCAGACATGCTAAAACAAAATTTGATAACAATAAAACATGGTGAGAAAAAATAAAAGATTTCATACGGCCCTAGGCATGTAATTTTTGTTAAACCTTTATTAAATTGATGTGAAATTGTATAAGTTTTATGATTTTAATTAATTAGACATGCTCTTTGATTAATAAAATGTAACTAAACCATTAAAAAGGAGTTGAGAAAAATTAAAACGGAAGAAAACGGAATCCAGAAAAATTAAAACGGAATTTGGAAAAAAATAAAACAGAATTTGGGAAAAAATGAAATGGATTTCATTGGGCCCTACTAAAGGAACCATTTTAAAGAACATTTAAAAAATCTAAAGAACCTTTTTCAACTATAAAAAAAAAAAAAAAAAAATACATTTTCTGTATTTGAAAGGTTCCATGGATGTTCATGGTTCTTCACAGAACTGTTGATACCAATGAAGAACCTTTATTTTTAAAAGTGTAGTGCAAACAAGTTCACTTTCAGCCCTTTAAAAAGCAGATTCAGACGTCTGGATTTTAGAGTTTCGATCCCAATATGCCAGATCATGGTGCTGCATGTTCCCTCACACTCAGAACCACAAGAACGGCAAGACGCGTTCAGCACAGAATTTGTAGGAACTGGTTTGCATAATCATTTTAGTGAATTAAATGCTAAAACACTGTAGACAGTACATGCAAATAAACAGCACTGTCAGAGGTTGCATTTCATACCTAATGAATTCCCCTTCAAACATTCAAAAAAATAATATTGATCAGTGTCTGAAAAGCTGTGTTTACAGCGTTGCTGTCTTAAAAAGTCTTAAGTCAGAGCAGAAAGTCTTAAACTCATAAAGGCATGGCATGCACTGCAAAGAAAAAAAAATATCTAAACATCTTAAAGTCAAGATGCAAACTGAAGATATGAAGTCATGTCTTCTAATCGTTGTTGTTTTAAATGCTCAGAACAAGAGCCAATATCTGTCAATGGGTTATTAAAACCTGTTTTTCCTTCGGTTCCTACAAGCCCTTGGTTCCTATGAGAGACAAAATTAGGCGCCAAGTTTTTTTTTTTTTTTTTTTTTTTTTTCCTTTTAGGTGCTACAGAATAAACGTGTTTTATTTATTTATTTATTATTATTATTTTTAACCCTTTAACATCTCCGTCATACTGTCATGTGTTTATGTGTCATCTTTTTGTCTTTATCAGCATTTAAATCCATCGTGTAGATGTCTTGGGAACTAAACGTCTTTTCCATCTTGAGAACTATGTACAGTCACACAGAATTGTTTGTTACACAGAATCTGTGGCAATATCATGGAACATAACTATGTCAGCATCACTTAGGAGTGTAGTTTGTGCTCCTCCTCAATGCATCCTAAATGTTGTCAAATGTCCTTCATCCAGTCTGTTTTTCTGCATTAGTAACATGCAGTTTTATAGGTGTTAAATTTTAGCTTTAGATCCTTGCATTGTTTCTTATCATGTAGATAACAGGTTATGTACAAATATGAACGTGCAATGTAGTGTATACATTTATAAGTTATTTTTCTAGCTGACTGATGAGCTTATGGATCTTAAATGATTATTCTGAGGTAAATGTATTGTTAAGTGACACTGTTTATGCTTTACACGTTTTCCGAAGTTTGAAACGCTGAATGAGCGATTACTTACTGAAATGTCTCATGTAAGACTTTTTAAGTCCATTCATGTTCATTTTGTACTATAGTAATGATAGTTTCACATGCCGCTTTAACTGAGGTGATAAACTAAAGCTATGGTTCATGCCGCATTAAGAAGCGCCAAAACCGTATTTGTTCTTTGAATTTCATTATGTTCGTTAAGTTGATACTTTGTTTGTTAAAAAGTAACAAAGCGTTATTGTGATTACTGGACGGCTACAAATAATATGATGTTCACGCATTGACTAAAGATCTTGATAAGAAGCCATAGTATCGATTATAAACCAGATTATAAAGCTGCCACACAGCTGGCAGCTTTACCTGTTGCAGTTTGTTCAAGTTGTTCACAAAATAGACATTTAGGCTTTTCGGTGCTTTCACTTCGCACGTCTTCATCATGTCAGTCCTTCTCATGCTGCACAATGGGAGCTGCTTTCAGAAGTTGTGCCATCAACGCTAAAGTCCGGCAGAGATGACGACTGTTTGAAACACTTTTTTTCCTCTAAAACTTTGATGCGCATTGTCTCAGATTTTTATGTCAACATAACAAACGATTTGATCGCAAAACAGTCAGGAAAAAGGGCATTACATGCACATTTTAAAACCATAACATATTTTAAATTTATGTAGTTGCCACTGGCGACCTCAGGAAAAACTTCACTCAAATGCAGTTGCAGTCGTTTTAGTCGCAGTGTGGAGCCCTGTATGTGTTATATATATATATATATATATATATGTATATATATGTATATGTATATATATGTATATGTATATATGTATATGTGTATATATATATGTATATGTGTATATGTATATGTATATGTATATATATATATATATATATATATATATATATATATATATATGTATGTATGTGTATATATGTGTATATATGTGTATATATGTGTATGTTATGAGCCCAATGGATATTTGTTCTTGTTTTAATCAAACTTGCTTCATTTTGATAAGTTTCTCACAAACTAGCCTCAATCTGTCATTCTGTAAATGCATCTTGATTCAAGAATCTTTAGACAATCTGTTGCATTGGAAAATAAAGACAAAAACAGGCCAAACATCACATTTTTGACATTAGCTATAATAATTTCAATGCTTTGTATTGAAGGGGTTCTTCAGTGTTGACTTATGTCATCAGAAGAAATTGATAGAATTCCTGGAAGGGACGTTACGAGAGAGATGTCAGGTTAGATGCCATCCAGCGATAAGATTCCCAATTGCCAACAAAGCAGAAACGGGCTCTGAGGAAACGCTAGACGCAGCCGCTGAAATTCTCTGACACGAAAAGGAGAAAAAGAAAGAGAGAGAGAAAAAATGACAAAATTAGTCATCCCAAAGCATCACTCGAACAAAGTCCTCTGTCCCAGGGGCTCGAGGATCACTGGTGTCTTTATAATGGGAAATGTTAAACCTGTTTTACGCTGTTTAATGCCTTTTCTTTCTTAAGTCCTATGACAGTCTTTGTTTTACTCCTAATTATCTCGTCTGAATGTGAACAGTCAGCTAAGATGATATAAAGCTCTCTCTCTCTCTCTCTCTCTTTCTCTCTGTCTCCCGCTCTCTTTCTGCTGGCACAGCCTGAACCCATAGACGTTCACTGGTATTTGATGCTGACAGTATTGTCCTTACAGATTGGGTGACTCAGACAGCCAGAACGGAAAATATTGTGGAAACGGGAGACATAAAGACTGAGATCTCAGTTTTCCTCAAGTGCACTTCCTCCTCCTAACACACGTTGCCAAATTCTACCAAAATGCCATCATATCTCTGGGTTTTAATCCAAAATCAGCGCCGAGTGTTTTTAGCTTTGATCGGTGGAGGTGTTTATGAAAGCGATCTCCTCTCTTTGACACACAATCCAAGGTTTGCGTCATCTGCACAAAAGGAAACGGTGTCTCCAGCAAGGCAGAAGTCTGTCATTTGTGCTCGCTTTGAAATCACTGACAGAAAGCCACTCCACCCGAGGGTCAGGACGTCCACCGAAAGAAGGATGCTCCACCTGGGGGGCAATATGCCTAGAGATTCTCCAGATCGCCTTTCAGGAAGGTCAGAGGTCAAATGCTACGGAACCTGACACCACTTTAGCCCTCTGAAATGTTGAGTAACATATTGAGTGAGATGATAGCTCATCAGGGAGCCGTAGAGGTCAACTCTAATAAGAGGAATATTATTCAAGAAATTTGACTACTGTCTAGTAATTTGCAAAACCTAGTGAGCTGCCTACTCTCTTCAAAATAACACTTCCAAAAAAAGGATCCGTTTTGAATTCAGTTTTAGAACCTCAAAAAACACTCTACAATAATCTAAAGAGCCTTTATTCTCTATGAAAATGGATAGGTTCCATGAATGTTAAAGGTTCTACATGGAACAGTCGATGCCAAAAAGAACCTTTATTTTTAAGAGACGGTATTTTTAGGAATCTTAATACAAAGCCTCACCCTAAAGGAAAGCTTCACATTTTTGGTAGAATGCATCCTTTGCAGAGTATTGCAACAAGCTAAGGTGGCAAGAGAAATGATCAATTCTTTTGTAATTAAAACCATTGGTTAAAAAATGCTATTGTTTTATCAAATAATATTATCGCGTTTGCACAATAGAATCACAGTCTATGTGAAGTGAGGTTCGATTGATGTGTAGAAAGGAAGGCTAGTGTGTATACTAGAGGGAAAGGATATCCAAAAACATGAGTCGCTCAGTTTCAAAATAAAATATTTACGCCTAGGCATTGATTCGGTGCGTTTATGCTGATCCTTGCAAAGATGAATGAAATCCGAAATGTATTAATGAGATTCTAATATATTAATGAGGCGTAAACAGACAAACATGGAGAAAGGAAGAATTTCATTTGGCTAAAACAGCATCTACGGCTACACAAATAAATTGGCCAGTTGTCTCCGTCTCTGTCTATCTGTCTAGCTATCTAAGCAGCAGTTATTTTAGATAGCGAATCTCGGAGGGCTCATCGTGTGACCAGGGCCCATCTGTTCTACAGCAGGAGTTAGGCAGCTAAGCGGCGTACTTTGATCCCAATGTAGATTTCTCCAAACCCGCCAAGATTTGCCGTCCTCTCCAGCTATTGTATAGATGCCCCCGAGTACAAATGCTAGCTTCATTATAAGTGTGGGCGGTAAGGCTTGTATTCCCTTAAGTGCACGTGCCTGCATCGTATTGATATTCGGTCGCTTAAAAGCGCGGGCGTTGCGATATTGTCGTGAGTGAGCGAGTGGATAAAAAGGTAGGTCACCAATGTATGCGTTTTTAAGTTCAAAAAGTAAACCCCCTGGACCCCAGTGTAATTTCTTTGAAATAGCATGTGTGTTTAATGCATTGAAGCAAAATAGCGTCGATTTGTGTTAAATCGTCCCGTCCGCCACAGGTGTGATTAATACGGCAAATGAAGAATTAAACAAATATACGTTCACTTGTTATTGGGAAGGTACGCGGGGCTGGAGCGGCGTCATCCCCGCTTCTCGACGCCATTCGTCTTTGTCAGTCGTCGGCGGTGGGCCGAGGGGGACTGACAGGCAAGAATTAATTCTCTAACACATAATTATGGAGCAAAATGTTGACTGGCTTGCAGAAAGTGCGCGCTGACACTTCTGCAGTTTCGGCGAGACATGGCAGCAACATTAGCATTGGTCATTAGCGGCAGACATTTCCACGTCTGTGTCGGATACGGGCTCGTGTGCAGACCTATTTGGTTACCTGCATGACAGCCTTGTTCAGGACACAAGAAACAGCTGTCTTGGCCTGTGTGAGTCGAAATAATTAGGCCTGTCATCTTCTGGCTCTGATTTTCCCCACAGCCCGCTCCACAAAATGCAAATATTTTGCTTTCATTGTCACATTCACCTTGACACGGATATTGCTCGGGTGCCTAACTGGATGAGATGACTTCTAAATTTGCATTGTTCGTTCTAATAAATTTGCTTCCCTCTATAGCCGCTGGCAGGGACCCATCAGATAAACTCTCTCCGAGCGTCATCAATCACAGGCGCCCTGACAGACGGCTTTCGCCTTCATTTGTTACATACGCGAACACGCTTAATTATTTGTACTGTAATTAGTTGGGAAAATGTCAGGAAATGTCAGCTCTCTGTTCGCCGTGGAAGGGCCCCTGCTTGAAAGCTGCGGTGACTGAAGTGTCATTAATGCCAGCGAACAAGATGAGGATCAGCTGGGGAGGAGAGCGGGGCCTTTACGCTGTAATCATGGAGACTTAGAGGGGGAGCGCTGCAAATCAGCCCGCCGAGCATGATGGGCATCTTATTAGCGAGCGGCAGCATTTCTGCTGCATGTCTTGTATTTTTTTTTTTTTTTTGTCTTTCTTTTCCTCGCCCTCTTCACTTTTCCTCCCAGCGCCGAGAAATAAAGGCAGCGAGCAGCAAAAATAAAGTCGGGTAAACAATTGCTGCTCTCCACTCAGAGAGCTGCTGTCAAACTGGGCGCATTTTACCGGGCTGCGCGGCCTGTCACAAACAGACATTATGCTAAAAGCCGAGCGGAATGGGGAAGCTCTGTGTCAAAACTGCTCAAGTTTGCCTTTTTAAATAGACCGCATTAAATCCGCAGCTCGAAAAATCCGCAGGCTGGAAAAACAACGAGAGAAACCGCGGCTTTTGGCGAGCAAGCCAGGAGCGTCCTTCGTCGCGGTCACGAACGCGACGGCTCTCGGGAGGTTTCGCTCGCCGCTCCTCTTCCAGGGCCTCGTTCGGGGCCACCTTAGCCGGAGACGCCACTGATGGTCATCCAAGAGCTCCTTAATTAGCCTGCAATCTGGCAACGGTGCGTGTTCCTGGCCTGTTCGAATAGCACGCCAGATGCAAGACCACCTTCGGTGTGTCATTTCATTGTGTAGGCAGCAGGGACGGGGCATCAGCCGGCCGTCCGCCGCTCGGCCCGCCGCTCTCTTCTCTGGCACAACAGCTGAGAAAGAGGACAGCAGAGGTGACCCTGACCAACCTCGACCTTCAGTCGCAGACTAATGGCTTGGCGGGGGACGTTAACCTCTGCGCTTCCGAACCCGGCGGCCTATTGTTTCCCGACTTATTATCTCTCGAGTCGTCGTCGTCGATCTACGTCGGTCTGTCGGTGTTTGTCACTCACGCCGGGATTGTTCTCCCGGTGTTTTGCGCCGGGTTTCATCCGTAGACAGTTTGTCTGAGCGGCAGTGTGTTGTAGTCTTCCACCCGTCTGTTAGGATTTTCAGTTCATTAACAGAGAAGATGTCCGCGCTCTTGGCAGCTCGGCGCTGGAGAGCTTTGCTTGGCTGCGTCAAGACGCTCCCGATTTGCTAGGGAAAAATTCACGCCGCAAACGCCGTCTTTTCGAGGTTTTCATCCGTGCGTCCCAGATTAAACCCCAGCCTAAACCCAGTGACCACAGATTCCCGATCGAGTATCCATGTAAAATTAAATTCATGGAACCGGTTCGGGGCAAACTCAAAAGACATATCATTCAACATTAGGCTAATCTGTGGTTCGATTTGCAGTCTTAAGCTACACAAGCATAAAAGCCTGTGTAAGCATTCTCAAATCTGCCCCGCGAAGCTTATAATAGTCTTATTTTTTGCTGTGTAGTTGTGGCCCGAGTGCAAAGAGTTTTCCAATGATGAGAACTCAGCTTAACGTTATTATACGTTTTTTTTTGCAAAGGCTTTATGAAAGCTGAGAGTTGTCGGTTCTCTAAAAACAGCAGAACTGCAGGACGGCATTAACAGATGGGCAGTTTCCAAACGCAAGCAAATGCTTCCTTGATTTATAATGCTGTAAAACCTCAGTCTTTTCCCAGTGCTGTTACAAATCAATAAAACATTTAAGTTCTCTTATTTTTATTAGCAGGTGATACCATATCTAAAACTTTGTGGTTGTTGCACCATTTTATTTTACTATTAAAGGACATGTACTTTATTACTTCTCGCTTCTGTAGTCAGAAGTTTGAGGAGGGACTTTCTCACTCCAGAGCGTGTTTGATTGGACAAAATGAGCGAGTGCAAGATGAGTCGTCTGTATTTTTCAGAATAGACAGAGCGTATACTGGGCCTCATAAATCAACTTACGACAGGGTTTATGTATGATTCGTGAAACATTCGTATGCCGCCAATCCAGTCGTACGAATGTGGCGGCTGAAAACAATCGTCATTTAAATATCACGCCCCTAAAAACACCCCGATTTAGAAGCCTTGCCCCTAGAGTTTACGACACGGAGAAACGAAACCCGGCCAAAAAGAGGAAGTAAACACATGAAAGAGAAATTGATCTTACTCCAAAAACACCCCTTAACCTTATATTTGCAAACAATTGTATTAATCTATACAGTAGGCTCATGTAAATACCAATAAATATAACAAAACATTATTAACATATTGCTTATTTAGTTCTCTTTAATCCAATAATTAAATTGAACGGTATTACAGAACAAGAATGAAAAATGAGTAGTTATAAAAATGTTATATTAAACTGTAAAGTAGCCTAAAACACAAATTAGGCTATAGTGAATACAGAATACAAACGCCGAGCTAAAATGAATGAATGAGTAAATCGAAACCAAACGGCATTGGGCTCACAAGCCTCTCTCATCGACATCCAAATGTTTCTATTTTTTGCCATGTAACATTTGGCTGCTGAACTATTATCCATGATGTAAACTTTGTACTTTACTTGTGTTCCAATATCCACATAGGTAAATCATTCTTCACGTGCGCACAAATGTTTATTTTGGCGCTGCACGCTGATTTTACCTTTTAAATTAAGCAGTGTAACTTTTATGTTTGGTTGACTGCATTTTGGTTTGATTAGTGGCTGAAATGTCCAGTTAACAATGCTGAAATGTTGTGTGTGTGGCGCCTGTGAGATCAGTTACATTTAATAAACTGAAGATATAAAGAAAACAAATAAAATGCATTAAGAGCATCACAAAAACGTGAAATTGGCCTATACTTGTCACAGATTTTTTTTCTTCTTCTTCTTTTGTTAATATGTTAGTTATGTAAGAGAAATAGCCTATTTCGTGTAGGCTAGCCATATTTATTTTATTCCTTTTATCATTTCTCTTTTTCTCCGTTCACCGAAGTGCAGTAGGTGGGTGATGTGAATCCACATGGTCTGTTGTTTATGCTGCTATTTGCGCATCTAAATCTAACGCCCTAATGAATTTAAGAAATGCTGTCATTATACAGTTCTCCGAAATCATGTTTATGCTGCATGCAAATGCAGGTTAACTCAGAAACTTGCGTACATGAGCTCAGACCTGACGTGAGATTTGATCGTAGCCACCGCTCAAGTACATATTGATAAATACCGAGTTTCGCGTAGAAACCCTATTTTCTGTCGTACGTTTGTTTCGTAAATGAGGCCCACTGCATCTACTAGAAGTTTTTCCGTCAGCTGTTAGGAGTAGTCGTGCCATCAAAGCTATATGAATGGTACGCGAGCACGCTAGCATATAGCGAACAAACCACAACATTTCTGAATTAAACACGAAGTAATGAACAAAGCCTGGTTTGTGGCTTTGAAGTAACGATAGTGTTTCTGCGAGGAGGACATTCTCATCCGGCCCTTTTCAAGAACGCGCTATCAAACCGGCGCATAAAAGTCTCCCATGTATCTGCGAGAATCCGAGAGGGTTGAAAATCTAATGAAATAAAGGAACAGAGACGGGAAACAAAAGACAGAGGACTAATCGATTAGCACATTAAGGCGCTCTCAGAAATACCCGCCGACAAACGGCTGGAAGCTCCACAGGCTCTCAGAACGCGCGCATCATTATTCACGACGAAATTATCACGCGCGAAGATGACTGAAACAGAACGCCGCGTGCCGTTTGTGTCGTACGTCTTTATAATTACACCTTAAAGCCATAACTGGATTTCTGTCCTCCTTCCTCCCCCCAGCCCTCGTACTACATATTCATGAAAAACAGAGTTGTAATTTGATAAAGGGACGCTTGTGTTGTGGTCCTGGGCGAGGCGGCGGAGGGGTATTAGAGTGGGCATCTGTGTTCTCGCAGCATTAATCTCCTAAAGCAGATTTCTGCCGCTATGATGTGCGGCAAGGAGATAAGTCTTAAACAGTCTAAAGCTAAGCAAACCCGACAACTCTATTATTGCCTTCATAATTGCTTAATTAAACTTTTGTCACTAATCATTATGGGGGCAATAGAGCTGTTATACAGGCCTCTGTCGAGCAAAAAAAAAAATCAATAAACCGGCGGAGTTAATTTCAGCGTGTTTTTTTCCCCCGTTTTTTCTCTTTTCTCCCTTTTAGTATTTTTTTTTTGTTCTGCAAATGAAATTCATTGCTGGTGGTTAGTGATGTGTGGGGCTGCAGCGAGGCTGATATGAGCTGCCATCACCATTTGAATTGAGGGTATTCAGTAGCACATGAATATGAACAAATGGCAAACATAAATCTCCTGCATGAAGTACACCTTCCATCCTTTTATTACAGAACAATTGACCCATCTAAAATGAATTCTAATGCCAGGAAAGCATTTAGATTTAAATTACACCGTGCTCTCCCGGACCTGAAAGATGACGGCATAAAAAAGATTAATATGCTAATTATTTTCCCCCCCTTATTCCTCTTTTCGACATTTGCGGCGGGTTATTGTGGAGCGTGTAAATAAGATGACTGTTTTGTCAACGAATGACTGCGAGGCCCGCGGCCCGTGCCTCAGATCAGCCGAATGCATCTGCCCGGGACATTATCTTTATTATTTTTATTAGTGGCTTTTCAAAAGGCACTTCATAAAAGGGACATTTATATGCGTATAATTCTTCTTTCGCCTCCGTGACCCAGGAAGCACATCAGATGGAGGCGGAGGGAGGGAGGGAGGGAGGGAGGAAAGCACAACGCTTGCCCAGATGAAATAGACCGAGCACGGCGGACCGCGGCGGGCCCTTCGGAGGAACGGGCTTCAGCCACTTACTCAAAGAACAAATTAATCTGTTTAATGCCGTTTAATTAGCCAGGCTTTGAGATTAACGCTCCACTTTTGAGATATTACCAAACGTGGCCAACTGGCAAGAGCGCAAAGGCACCGATAGAAGCGTTTTAGATTTTAAAGGCACTTTATACTTGGCTTCGGATCAGTATTAACGGAAAAACATCCAGCGTGCGACGCCAGCGTGGGCTTCCCTCATCAGATCTCTGTCAGGGTCGGCCATTTTTAACTAGAGCTTTGTCAAGCGGTGTGACATTTTCTGATTTAACACGCAGTTCCTTAAGACACAGATAGATAGAGCTGAAAGCGTTGCGATTACCACTTGTTCTTTTGCAGAAAAATGCATGCTAGCAGTATCTTCACACATGGTCAATAATCAATATTTTGTGCCATAATTTTTCTAAAATGTTATTGCATTCGACTTAAACTTATTGACTTTACTTATACAAGGTATATTAATCCAAATTTTTTTGGCCTTTTCGCCATCTTGTTACACTTGTGGTGTTTCCAGTCAAAACTGACCTGCAAGTAGGGCTGGGCGATAATTCGATAACGATAGTTATCACAATATAATTTTCCTGGATAAAACGACATGAAGAGTTTAATAATTGTTCCATATAATGTTTATGTGCCAAAAGCGGACTCATTTGAATCGCGCCACACGGAACGTTTATCCACTCGGACCAAAGTTCAAACTGCTGCGCTGCGTGAGCTCACTAGAGAAGATGCATTTACTCCGTCACGCGAGCACTAAACAGCGCTGTGAGATCCAGTGTGAAACGCTTGGATTCAGCGATGAACACAAATGACAAACTAGTTTAAAGCTGTGTGCAACGAGACAGTCAGAAGGCTTTTCAATCTACACATCGCCATCATTTACCATGGATTTACTGTAGTAACACTCACTGCACCATGGTATTGTGGCAGCAATGTGGGATTTTCACACTGAATTGTATTACAGGAGTAATGGCATATAATTATAGTATGTATGTATTTGTGATTAAACTATAGCCTATGTGCATTTATACTGTATGTTTTTAGACTACAGAATAAATTGAACCATATAAAATTATTATTATTATTATTATTATTATTATTATTATCTGACAACCCAAACCTGTTTCTTGATTTGAGTCAATATAACTCATTAGAACATGCATAAATTAATTTAGATATTTCTTTTGTTAAGGAAAATAATGGTCTGGTTTCTACAACTTTCACTTTGGGGCAAAAATCTGACTTTAAACTTGAAAGAAATAAAGATTTGACATTTATCATGATAATTATCGATATCGACTGATATGAAAAAAATGATCGTGATATATATTTTTTTTTTTGCCCATATCGCCCAGCCCTACCTGCAAGTTGGTTATACATTTTTCGTTATGCTATATTATTATTATTATTATTATTATTATTATTATTATTATTATTATTATTGTTATTATTGTCAAATCATGGCTTCAGTACTTTTTTCAGCTTGTATTTCTTTCTGGAACTGATTGACCACAGACCTTATTGATCTGAGCTTACGCACCGCAGTTTTTGCCAAAATGATCCACAAATAATGCTTTTTTAACTCAAAAATATAAGTGCATAAGCTCAGATCAATGAGGCCAGTGATCAGTCAGTTCTGAAAAGAAATACAAAACCTGTGCTTACTGATAGAAAATGCATTGATTAAAAAGATTGAATGGACGATTTGTTGATCATATAGCATAATGAGAGATTTATAAGTAATTTTTAAAAGGCCACTCAACAGCAAATTAGGATTTTCGGCACAGCACAAGGGTTAAACACAAAGGTTTTTCATTTAGAGCTACTATGTATGCATGCTTCTAATAGTTGATTAAAGATGTCTTCAGGAATTTGTGGCTCCCTGTAGGGTGCTAGTTAGTGACCTCCTTTGGGAGATTATTGAGTCCTGAACAATTCATCATTTTGGCGCTTTCCAACTTCAGTTCAATTAGAGACCAAAGGGAATTCAAAGATTCCCATTTCCAAACTTTCCTCTCCTCCACCGCCGTAGTGTGGTTGATCTGCGCTTTCGGTTTTGAAGCGCGGTCAGTTTTCTGACATGTGGAATTAAGTTTCCTTGAGCTTCATTAAAAATAAAAACTAAAATGATCTGAGGCCTAGTAAACTTTTTGAAGAAAATGGAGGCGGTGGTTTTGATTTCCGGGCATGAGATGCATCACATCAGGAACGTTCCAAGGTTTGTTTACTTCATCACTTTATATGACAACACGTCTGATCGACACAATCTCAAGTTTTGCTAAAACTCGAAGAGAAATTTTGAAGAAGGCCCTCTAGGGAAGACTTTCCGTATACGCTCAGAGGGATTGATAATAGCAGTTCCGTCAAGTGTGTGAGAAACGTTGTTGATGTCTGCAAATATACGTAGTTTTCGTTTTTAATACATTTGCTAATTATTGCTTTTGTCAAAAAGCAGGCTTAATTTCTGAACAGTTTTATTCTGTGCTCAATAATACAGCCAATTTGTAGCGTGCCCGGTGACATTCATTAGAAACAGAAAAGCAGCAGTCAGAACTTCTTAAGACATCAGATAGGAGCAGAAGAGTGTTCGCTTAAAACTATTGTTTCTAATGACTCTCAATAGCGAAGCAATTAAAAATCTCGCGTCGGCAAGAGACTAATGAGAAAGCGTAATTACGCTGTAATACGTAACAAAGTCGTTCAGGATTCCTCCAAAAAAGTTGAGCTCTTTAATACACAAACTTCTTCAGTAATTACTGATCTGTTTTAACACATTTAGCAGGAGTGTGTTGAGTTAATGAATTGCTTGGAAAGCATCTGAAGACAGACTTAATTGCAAAGCTGACAGTTCTCGCAGCATCATTATGCCGCAGTCCCAGTTGAATAGCATTCTGCAGCTAGATAAACAATTTTCATGGCAGCTTCTATGCTGCTACTTTCTGGCCAGCCATTGATACCACTGTTTATTCTTTCAGATACATGGAGCGTGGCAAGCATGAAAATGCGGCATTACGGCAGGAATCCTTTATTTTCATCTCATTAATAAAACCTGAGCAGAATGCAAAATAGCAATTTGGGACTGTATAATGCACAACACTAATCCCAAACCTCAAGTCCAAATATGACAAGAACCAACGTAGAAATGTTCAGTGCTCAGATATGCAAGAGCGTGTCGATTAAGACGGTGAAGTGTGTGTTTTGTTCTGATGTTAAAACACTTGCTCCCATCTCAGTGTATGGTGAATGACAGGAGAGTGACTCTGTTATCAAAACATTGACCTGTTCGAGTGAGCCAGAATGCAGGGTTAACTTACCCACACTTACAGTTGACAAAACCATTCAACATTGTACTACTCGATTCATAGAAGGGCAATTGATGCAGAGCCAAAGAAGGTTAAGTGAGAAATTTGATCAAAGAAACATGAGGTATTAAAACGTCTGAATAAAAAGGGATCTGTAAATATTTCATTTTGAAGACTTTGTGTTTTGTTTACACAACTCCTGACGGAAATTAAGAAATGACTGTAGCTGTAAGATTAAAAAAATGAGCTTGGAGTATTAGACCTCTTTAATTTAATTACATTCTTTTACATTAAAACCAGCAGTAACTTCAAACTAATGTAAACAAAGAACGCTTCTGTGCACTAGCATCCTCGTCAATACACATTTAGTTAACCAAAAAAAAAAAACAATACGCATTTTAATGCAATAAAAGTGTGCACTTTGAGAGAAATAAACAGCACATGTTCATGTTAGCAACTTCTTTAACTGGAGCAAATGCAGTTAACATACGTATAGTTAATAAAATGAAGCCATGCATGTTGTAATGCTAGTGGATAAAAGGAAACGATCCACCCACATGCGTCTGATCAGCTGTGATGTGCGTCTCAGGCCGATGATGTCCCGACACGTTCTCACTCCCAGCTTGTCACATATCGATGCTTGGTCAAAACCCCTTGTTGTCACTTTTGCATGTGCAGGGTCCTCCATTGCTTCTAGTTGTTTGCATTATGCGTCACATTTATTGGTTTGCATGCATTTGCAAAAATCATTTTATATAAATGTATAGTTTTGGAGCACCTAACCCCACCCCTACCCTAAACTACCAACACTTCTGAACAATATAAAACAGGCACTAGGCAAATAAAATACAGTGACAGGTATTTATTGCAAAAAACTGACTATAAAAAGCAGTATAAAAGTACTACAAACAAGTCACATTGCGTTCATTTTTGTTCATTATTATTCTTTATTTTTGTTAGCAAAACTTCTTTTTTTCCTGCAATTCTTTATTTTTGTCTGCAAAAAGGAAAAATCAGTATTGCGAGCTCACACTTGCCTGAAATATAAAATAAAATCAGCATTGCAAAAGAAAATTAGTAGCTATGGATATAGAAAATGTTGCAAAATCATTGTTTTTTCCCTGTTGCGTTTATATTTTGCAATTCTTTATTTTTACGTTTTTTTTTTTTTTTTTTTTCTCACAATACTTCATTTTTTCTTTTGCAATTCATTCTTTTTGTTTGCAAAAGTTCTTTTTTTTTTTTTTTTGTCTTGCAGTTATTTATTTTCTTTTGCAATTCATTCTTTTTGTTTGCAATAAGCACATTTATTTTTTTCTCAGTACTGTCATTTTCTTTTGCAGGTGTATGTGGCATTGTTTTGACTCCATAGTTATCGGCCCACGTGGTCCAACCTAGTTATATTTATTGGTAAAATCCACTGTCAGTCGATCTCTACTCTAGATACAACAGTTCATTTGAGAGTGAATGACCACGTACTGTATTTTATTCTGGTCATAAGCCATGATATCGCTTCAGAAGACTTACATCATCTTTCATATTTGCAGCTTGAAACTGATGGACCTTTTGTCTTTGCATTGTATGAACAAAAACAGCCGGATGATTCATCAGATATCTTCTTTTGTCTTTTGCAGAAGACAAAGTCATACAAGTGGAACAACAAGACAGTGAGTAAATTATTTATTTTATTTTTTTTTAGTGATTTGGTTAGTGAACTATCCTTTTTAAACTGAAGCATTATAGACCAAATAATACAGCTTATTTGTTTGTCTGCATAAAAAAGCACAATATATAAATAGGAGGAGCATTTATATTCTCTGCTTCAGCTGCAGATTGCAGCAGTTTACTGGACAGCATCTGTACAGTGAAACAAGAAGCACATACATAATGGTATATGTGTGTTTGCACGTGTGCTTCTGTGAACTGAAGTCACGAGAGCAAAAGGCAGGAAGGGAACACCTGGCCCACAGTGCCCTTCACTGAGCAGCACTGAGCACTTCCTGTGTAGGTCGGCCTCTTTCATGTGTCTGCTGTGCATGTTTAGCAAGCTGCCAACATTTCCTACCTCAGCCACAGATGAACTCTGAACCCTGACCGCTACAATGAGGTCAGAGGTCACGCTCTACGCCCTTAACACCACGTGACCTCATAACATTTCAGAGAACACTGATTTCAGACTGCTGTGAGATTGATATTTGTTTTCATAATAAACAAGATTGCTAGAATATCTGAATATTTAGAATATTAGGTTTTAAAATGTCAAAATACTGTCACTGTTTCAGATATTATGGGATGGCATACTAGTGCCTGCATTTATACATTATGTCCATGTATTTAAATAAGTGTTTTAATATTAATATACCAAACAGCTTGAAATGCCAAAATGTGCTTTTTACCTATATTTGTATTGATGATAATACAGCAGTAAAACAGAAAGCCACAAGTTGAAGGAGACTTTATCCAGATATATACAGATGCTGCATAAAAATAATGCATACAGTACAAAGACAAAACAGCATACACATGTACAGTAGCTTGTTTTGCCATGGAATTTAAAAAAAAAAGAGAGTAATTGCAACATTTTATCTCACAATTCAGACTTCCTTGCAGTTTAGAATTGTAAGATGAACTGTTTTGCAAGTTTTTATTTATTTATTTTTATTCTTTGGGAGAAATGGACTTCCATGCAATTATTAACATTTTATATTTTTCCCCATTGTGCAATAAAACAAAGGTAATCGGGAAGTCAATTCAGACTTTTTTTCCCCTCAGATTTGTGAGTTAAACTTTTGTCAACTATGCGTTTATATCTTGTTATACTAACAAAGGGGAAAATTGCAGTTAGTTATTATTATTATTATTTATTTATTTTTTTTTATTTAGAGGAAGCAAGCTTCTATTAACATGGCACTAGGGCTGCACAATTAATCAAATTTCTGATCGTGATTACAATTACAGATGCCACAAATAAAAGAAAATATAACACAAAACACCCGAATGAGCATTACTGATAACAAAAATAATCAAAATATAAACCTGTGTGATGTGCCACACTTTTGGGAATACCTTTTTTCAATTAACAAATAATGATGTAGCAGTTTTACTTATCTTTTTCTGTAAAAATGACAGTGTTTTACAATGTGGAATGTGATTTCAAGGCCTATTTTGCGGTTTATATCCTTTTTTTCTTCTTCTTCATTTTTAGATGAACTATTTCTTTTGCAGCTGAATCATTATCCCTGCCATTGCTTTACTAAAGAGACATTCTTGCTGCATATGATGCCATCATGCAGATCAACGCTGGAAGCGCTTGTTCCTATCCCATGTTCCTGTCCCACGACTGACCTCCTCAGTGAACGGGTTCAGCGTGAACATGCATTGGGTCTGTGGTGACCCGTCTCCTGCGTCCCGTCGTTTGCCGACGGCATCACATTCCGTGACAGCGCGGCTCTCCAGCCTCAGCCAGCTAGCAAATAGTTGGAGAGATAAAGCGGGACAGTTGCGGGTCAGCGGATCAGCCGTAGCGCTAAGATGATTGTTCTGCCAGCCTTCTGTTGGAGCTGATGTGGCTGGAGCGCGAGGCCTGGGCCAAAGCTGCTTTGCTAGAGGCGGCTCTGGCTCCGAACGCCTCTATTGTCTCTGGGCTCGTCCCCCACTAGCCCCGCGCCTGCCTGGGACGAGGGAAGCCTGATGGCTGATGGAGAAGCCAGCCAAACCCGCAGCCTGCCCGCGTCTACGATTGTTCAGGCCTGGTCTTTGGCAGCGGCGCCTGCGCTGCAACATTTCGACACAACAGTGAGGAATTCTCTGTGTTAAAGAGGACGTGTTTGGGGGGCATCTCTCCTGGATCGTCCTCACGCGGCTGACAGGGGATTTGCGGTTGTTGTCGGCAAACTGTTTCGGTTGATGTTTGGTGCGCTGATAAACTTGATGTGTTTTCCTTTTTATAGTGGATGAACAATATGTTTTGTGCATTTATGCATTTGGCAGATGCTTGGATCCACTTAAAGTGCATGCATGTGAGGTCTGTGTTTTACCTGCGCATGCATTCAGTGCCATGATCTTGGCTTTGCTAGAACCACAATGCTTTGCCACCGCAGGCACCTTCAGGTTGATTTGTATACCGCTTTTCACCATTTCACACATATTATTTCAAAGCAGCTTTACAACAAAAGTTGTTCCAGTGTTACATTTAGGAAATATTGTGTTATCAGCCAGAGATGAGTGTGACAAAGCAATGTCCATAATATAATCCATGTCATGTGGTTATTTTACAGCATGTATTTAATTAAGCATACTGTACAGATTATGGACAGTTACAATTACAGCTTGTAATCATAATGATTACAATATAAGGATATTATTTGACAGTTTTGTGTGTTAAACCAAAGTTTGCATTATCTGAAGTCTTCGCAAGTGTTGGAGTTTCATTATCAGCAAACAGTAAGAGTGGGGCGCATTAATATTATATGCATTATGTTACATAAATGCTGAAGTCCCTGCTGCTAGATGCTGTAAGCTTTCCTTATACAGTATCGGCTTGTAGTTTGGTCTGCTTATTTGCACTCAGAATAATAGTTTATGTAAATGAGATTACGTTGTATTTAAAAATGAGGCATCTAGGAGCACATATGAAAAAAAAAAATCTTTTATTACTGAGCATACATGATCCTTAACACTGAACACAGATGTCTAGCTCTTTAGTCCAGTGAGCCTGAGTGAACTGTGTAGCCATGCCACATTCAACGTCATTTAAATCTTTTTTTTTTTTTTTCCCCATCCTGATGCTTGGTATAAAACTTATCATATCATTGACTATGTCTACATGTCTAAATGCTGCCATGTGATTGGCTGATTAGAATATAGCCTTAATGAGCACTTGAACGGGTGCACTGTACCTAATAGAGTGGCTGGTGAGTGTGCATGTACAAAATTGACCAAAATAAAAACAAAATAAAAAACATAAAAATGTGAAAATATATTTCACAACAATCACTATAATATGTAAATACAGAAAACACATTGAATTTAAACAAACAGAAGAAGGAAGAAGAAGAAAAACAGCTGTAATGCTGCAATTAAATAGTATTTTAATAATTCTGCATCCAATATATTGAGTATATAATATATACTTGCAATTTGGACTTTTTTTTCTTGCAATTTTGAGTTTTGTATCTCACAGTTCAGATTTATTTTTTATTGTGAGACATAAACTCATAATTATGAGTTATACCCGCAATTGCAAAGTTTATTTCTCAGAATTGCAAGTTATATCTCACAATTCTGAGAAAAAGGCAATAAAAAAAGTCACAATAAATAGTCAATAATAAATTTTTATTATTATTCAGTGGCAGACATGGCCTTCCATAGGCCACGCGTTTCCCTGACAAAACTGTTCTGTGTTCAACCTGACAAAATACAAAATTAGTTTAACTTAAAGAAATTCTGACAGAAATGCATACCGTACTGTATTAATTTATTCGCATTGCCTAAAGATTGATTCAAACTCGGGTCGATCACAACGAAAACACCACTGCATATGCTTTATCATGTGCGCCACTGGAGCTGAATAAATAGCCTCTGCCAACAAGACAGGCTATTTGCACTTAGTGTGAAAAAGGCAGAATTGAACTCAGGTCGATCGCATCGAAAAGACTATGGCACGCACTTTACCAACTGTGCGACTTGAGCTGACGTTTGGCACTCGTCTTTTGTAATGTTGACTACCGTAATCACACATTGGTGGGCGGAGCTAGTGTAAACAGCCTCTGCCAACAAGGCGGGTTATTTGAATGTAGTGTAAATAGACACTCCGTTATATTATTTACTGTTTATTTTATTATTTTCTGTTGTGAAGCATCTTACTTGACAAAAAGTGAAATTCTGTGAAAATTGTTATATTTTGATTTTATTAGAATAACAAATTTTAAACTTTGAATTAATTAATTTCATTAGACAGCACTGTTGATAATAAATTTGTAAAACATAAAACTGAATCAAACTTAAAATTAAATGAAGTAGCTAAATAAAAAAAAAAAGCTATTTTCATTTTCAAGGACAAACATGCAAAAAGCATTTGCTTCCCCACAAACGATGAATGAATATCGTGATAAAAACCGATAGCGTATGAAAGGGGAAAATACGCGGTGATAATATTGGCCCAGCCCTGGCGCGCTCTATTGTTGGGTGAGCGTTATTCCACAGACCGCGCGTTTAGATAAACCCCTCCCTCCCCCTTTGTCAGGAAGCGATATGATTGGGGGCCCCGGGTAGTTAACCCTTTCAAACAGGCCGAGTGCGAACACACCCCCGTCGCCTCCCCCTGGCTCGGGCGCTCGCGGCGGCACAAAGGGGTTTCGATTGCCCAAATATTAGGCCGCCTGCGCTCGGAGAAGCCTCATTTAGGGCTCTCTCTGGCTCATCTGCTCGCGCTCTCCCCGGTAATTAGCCGAGTCGCGGCAGTCACCTCATGCGGCTCCAGCCTGAGAGAGACACTTGACACGGCAGACATCAGAGGGATTTGGAGGAGCCTCTCACAGCGGCCCAACGCTTCTTAATTAACCACTTAGGTATCGGTGCGCTCGCCGCCTTCCAAACGCCGGGCCGAGGGAGGGGGCTCTCGGGCGCCCGTCTAAACGCCAGGGGAAGCGCACTATCAAAAGATCTTGTAAATGAAGGCTTGTGTAAATTATTTTTAATGATTCCCTCCTGGCACGTCATTATGTGTGTAGACGCGCGCAGGAGCTTCAGAGACGCCTCATCCTCGGCGAGGTCAGCCGCGCAACCGCTGTAACTAGCTGCCGCCTGTAAATGGCTTATTAATTAGTACTGTGGTTTTACATCGCTGTGAGCTCTGATGTATGGAGATGGAATTGTAATTGTGTGGGATCGGAAACGATAACCCATCTCTGGGCTACTTATGCAAATTGGCATATTAGAAAATCATTACCTATCCAAACACCGCGGCACAATGTGCATTACAATGATGGATTTTATGATAATTGCGGTTTAATTTCTTCTGTCTGGAGTTTGGAAAATAATTTGGCCGTTTGGAGCGCGATTAATTCCGTATTAGTCGGTGCTCGGCGGAGGGTCTGTAATGAATCCGCTCGTGGAGGTTACGACGGTTTTGGGAAACGGGAGATGGACTTGTTGAGTCCTATTGAGAATGGACAATGAGGCGTACGCTGGTGTTCCTCCGTGAGCTGGGCTTCTGCTGATGCTGTGAAATAGCCTGCGGTGAAGTGATCATGAGTTATGAGAGCACATGCAGCTCTCTGCTCAAATACAGCTGCTTTAGCCTCCATTTGTGACTAAAAGTCATTCATGCAGCGGTTTGGGGGGACGCAAGGTCAAATATGAATAAGGATGCATCAAATGTACTTTTTTTTTGTTTTGTTTTGTTTTAATTTGGAGTATCGATCTGATAATTGTTTTTTTTTTTTTTTTTTTTAATTGTTTATTGTTTTTTTCTTATGTCATTTGTGATATACAGGCTTATGTGTGAAGAAGCAAATCTCTTCATTTTAATATAGAGAAAACTGAAAAAATGCTAATATACATATATATATATATATATATATATATATATATATATATATATATATAATCAATCAATATATTATTAAAATAAAAACTACCAAAATAAAACTCTTACTAGCAAAGGTGAATATTTTATTTGTTGAATGTCTTGTGACCATTAATCACAAGGTCAGATTTGGTCATTGAATAAGGATTCATCAAATTAGCTTACTTTACCCTTTCAAATTCAGGGTTTTGGTCTGATGATAGTTAAAATAATAATAATAATAATAATAATAATAATAATAATAATTAGTGGTAGTAGTAGTAAAGTAATTAAAATAATAATAATATAGTGAAATTGTTTTTAAAAATTCATTATTTACTCAGCTTCATAATGTTTTGTAAATGTTATGATCTCAGTTTAACAAAAGTGAAATAGAAAGAATGAATGAATGAAGCATTGCAAATAAATAAATAAATACATACATAAATACACAAAATATACAACAACAAAAAACAACAAATGCAACTTGACTTTCTTTTGAAGCAATACAATAAAGTAATTATTCATTTGCAAATCAGATAATTCATGCAGATCATTATGCAGCTCTTAAATCTAATATGGCACAGCTTTGACCTCATGATGTCTCAAGACAGCGACCAATGAGGTTTGATGTTATTGACAACCAGCCTGCGCCATATTTGATTTGAGAGCTGCGTAATGACTTCAGGAACTTTTATTTTGGAGTGAATTACAAGGAATTGAACATAAAGAAAGTACAACGTAAAGAACATTTATCAATAAAAATTGCATTCTTTATTTAAAAACATTACGTTTCAAAAGAAGTTCACTCAAGTCTTCTGAGGTAATATGATAGATCTGTCAGAAACAAATAATGATTTTGTAATTTGTGTAATTTGGATCATTTTATGTGTTTTGTTCTTTTTCTGAAACTTGATTGTTACAAATCCGGTGTTGGATCAGTGGATCCTCAAACATAGACAAACTACATCAATGCGTCTTTAGAGCGCAGTATGCATTTTTGATTTGAAACAACTGCTGATTTGTTACAAAGAGGAGATCACATCACACCATTTCACAGATCAAGCCTTTCACTGTTAATGGATATCAAAATGTGTCATTAACTTGGAAAAGTTTGTCGTGTGTCTCAGCAGCATCAACGTAGATTTGCGTGGATGTAATTAGCTTCCAGCCCGCGCGCACGCTGGCGCTTTGTAGTGCAAGTCTTCCGAGAATCATTACCAACTTTATATTCATGTGGAGAACAAATGGAACAGCTACCCGCCGTAACCTTGATGAATTTCACCCCAGGCTAGAAGAGGATCATGAAAAAGTCTCGCGTTCGACAGGTTGAAAGACAAGACGTTCGGTCCGACACCTTTGAAACGGCGCCGTCCCAGATCAAACGTGATGCGGCTCCTGCGCGAACCGCAGACGCTCCCGCCATGCCGCTTCATGGTGGGCATCCTCAAAAGATCGCAAACCAACGCTTGATACACTAAAGCAGAAGAAGGGCAGAACAGGGCTGTGTTTTTGTTCATGCCAAGGGCAATTTGTCCAGTCCGTGTTCAGCCGCTCCTCCAGAGTGCAGAAGGCACACTACACAACTGCACCACTTCTGCGTGTGGGATTTCAGCACAAACCTGCGTCTTATTCAATAACACAATGCATTTGAGCTGAAAAAGCACTGTAATGTATTGAAACTAAGTAATATGCAAACACGCTTTTGGAGATTCTGGAAATTAGGATGTTTATTTAATCAGGGCTATTTGCATGTAACAATTAATGATGCACTTAATGTAGAAGCAGTTTATTTTCACTTAGAAATTGCTTGTAGATTTCACAGTTGAAGAAATAATTCACCCAAAAATGAACATTTTCTAAACATTTCCTCACTCTCAAACCATCCAAGATTAGGATGAGTTTGTTTGTTCATCGTATTTGTAGAATCAGATCTGTCTCACCAATGGATCCTCTGCAGTGAATGGGTGCCGTCAGAACGAGAGTCCAAACAGCTGATAACAACACCACAATAATCCACATGTAATCCACACCACTCCAGTCCATCAGTTAACATCTTGAGAAGACAAAAGCTGAAACAAATCCAAATGAATAAGTGATCTGAATCAGGAGAGAAATCTGCACAGATCCAGCACCGTTTACAAGCCAAAACAGCTCTAAACATGAGAGATAACAGGAGATGGACTTTTTCACTGGAGGAAGTGTTATTATGGATTACGGACTCATATTTTAGTTAAAAACGTCTTGATGGATTTGTTTCAACTTTTGTCTTCTCAAGATGTTAACTGATGGACTGGAGTGGTGTGGATTACTTGTGAATTATTGTGACGTTTTTATCAGCTGTTTGTCTGACGGCACCCATTCAGAGGATCCTTTGGTGAGAATTGATTTTTGGGTGAACTGTTCCTTTAATTGAAAAGAAATGTCAAGTAACACATTGAATTAAACATGAAATTTTAAACTATAAAGACTGAAATAGCATTTTCTTGTAAAACATCCTCCAATAATCTTTAATTACAACTATATTGTGTAGATTTACTAATTTACTATTAATCATGCAAACAGTTACTCATCAAAAACTAAGAAAAAAACCTATCAACCTTGGTTTTTCAGTATTTTACAGAGTCTCGTTTTGTTTTGTTTTGTTTTGTTTTGTTTTGTTTTACTGTCTGAAATGTTGATTTCTGAGTGATAGCCAGTGTTGGGGATGGTTACTTTTAAAAGTAATGCATTACAATATTGTGTTACTCCCAAAAAAAGTAAGTAATTATGTTAAAGAGTAATGTGTTATGTTATTATTGTATTAATTTTAAATCTGGGCAGGGCGTGCTTGTATGTTTTCAATATGCAAAGTTATATTTTTTTGCAAATGAACACACCAAAAGCCTGAAGGAAAAGTAAATTCACATCTATACAGTAGACAACATGAGAAGAAAGTTCAACACTCTTCAGCAATTAAAAAAAAAGAACAAATGTTAGTTCATCTTGAGTAATTTTTGCTTATTAATGTGGTTGAACTGGATCATCAAAGGTCAGCAGCAAAGACACTGCTAAATAAAATGGGAATAAATACATAAAGGATAATTGTATTTGTAAAGGATATTTTGGTGTTATTTAACATATTTAATTATTGCATGTTTGCATCATATTCTGAGTTGCATTTTACTGTTTTTATTCATTTTAAATGAATACTGAATCTTTTTGAGCGAGATAAAATAATGCATGTTAGAACTATGCACGAAACTAAAATAGGGGGACAGGAGAGGTTTTAATTAATAAATGACAAAAAAAAATAAATAAATAAAGTAATTCAAATATTTTGTAAATTAAAATGTAATGCATTACTTTAGTAGTTACTTGGAAAAAGAAGTAATCTGATTGCGTAACTTGCGTTACTCTTAAAGCGCTGCCCCCAACACTGCAGATAACAAACGATCAATGTTTTATTTGCATGCTTGGACTGACCCTAATACATCATATTCCTGTCATAATTTTATGCGTTGCCTAAGCGTATTACAAGGCCTGGCGTAAGTTATTAAGCAGCTGCTCCTGTGCCCGGCTGAAGAGGTCATTGTGTGTTTTTTCTTGGACTTGCTCTGCTCTCTGAAAATCACACTGTTGCTCACTCACAGCCAAGCATAATACAAACCGTATGTCCCGAGAAGCTATCAGTTGCATTAAGCATGTCTGACTGTTTTAACAGGCTTCACCCCCATGAAACAAACACACACACACACACAGTCTTACACCCTGGTTCAGCACTTGCTGTTGTCATGCCCAGTGGATGAGACGTTTCATAGTTTTCTGCTGTTTTTTTTTACGCCCTGCGTGACACATTACAGATTTCATCTGAAGCAAACAGTTGGCAAATATATGATGAATGTGTAGACAGCTGCTGGTCACAAATACCTGGGGATCAACAATAAACATGTTTATCTCGATTCCCGTTTTAATGCCTGTCAGGCTGCGGGGCGATCCGTGCCAGAGTGGCGGGAACAAAAGAAGAGCGCATGCGATTACGTGTACGGCATTTATTAATGCTAACGACGGGAGTTTCAAAACGAGAACGTGCGATTACTCTTATCAGAATGTCGTCATGTTTTGTTTGCGTGTCGTCAGAAGAGCTACGGCTCCGCTTTGTCAGAGCGAGTGAAATACTGTAGCGCGGCGGTTTGACCTTCCGAGGACAGTTCGATGGAGATGGTGCAGGAAGACTTACACGCCCCCCCCCTCAGCCCCGTGCTGACGGACGCACACCGCAGCCGCTGTTTTTTCAGGGGAAGCTCTGTTTATTCTACAGGTAACGATCCAAATCCGACAGACGTCTGGCCCTCAGGAGGTGAGGTGCTCACTCACTTTTGTCATTTCATCTCCTCTGTGAAATCCATTAGGTCAGACGCTCGGCTTTCTCTGCGCGCGTGTTCTGTGTTCGCTGCAGATTTTGAGCGATGGCATTTCCCACCGGTTGCGAAAGGAAACGTGGCCACGTCGAGATTTGCATGCCTGCTCTAATGTCTCTGTCAGGGAATTTGATGAGACTCTTAACGGCGTGATTGGAGCGGCGTTGCTCGTTTGCTTTTCTTCAGAGTTTCGTTTTTAATTTTGCAAAACATCATTATTAATATTTTGGAGAAGAAGGGAAATGATCTGGGAAATGCTAGCAAGGAAAGGCAGATTTGAAATAACATATAAGCTCAGTATGTCATTCATTCATTCAATTGTTTATGAGAGCAACAATGAAGAAAAGAAATGCTGCAAGCTGTATTTGAACTCACATGGCCCACATAAGCACCATAGCTCAATATGTCAGAGCACACTTTTTTTTTTTTTTTTTTTTACCTTTCTTGATTTTGACAGTACAGAAAGGAAAATGAAATTATTTGGGTTATATATATATATATATATATATATATATATATATATATATATATATATATACATACATACATACATATATACATATATACATATATAGATATATACATACACTACCGTTCAAAAGTTTGGGGTCAGTAAGACTTGTAATAGTCTTTAAAGAAGTCTCTTATGCTCATCAAGTCTGCATTTATTTGATTAAAAATATAGAAAAAAAACAGTAATATTGCAAAATGTTTTTACAATATAAAATGTTTTTTATTTTAACATACTTTAAAATAGAATTTATTCCTGTGATGAAAAGCTGAATTTTTATCAGCTGTTACTCCAGTCTTAAGTGTCACATGATCCTTCAGAAATCATTCTAATATGCAGATTTATTATTAGAATGATCAGTGTTGGATAATATCAACAGTTGTGCTGCCAAATATTTTTTGGAACCTGTGATTTTTTTTTTTTTTTTTTTTTTTTTTTTTTTTTTTTCAGGATTCTTTCATGAATAACAAGTTTAAAAAGTACAGTGTTTATTCAAAAAATAAATATTTTATAACAATGAAAATTATTTATTATGAACTTTTAATAAACTATTAATTATTAACTTAATACATCCTTGGTGAATAAAAGTATTAATTTCTTAAAAAAAAAAGAAAAAAAAAAAGAAAAAAATTGTGGCTTTGTGCATTTAATTTAATATTACAGTTTGTCCTTATTAGTGAAAATATAACTATTGTATTATTAATTAGTGCACCTATATATATTTTGTTGTTGTTGTTGTTTTAGTATCAAATGATGACTAGTACATTTTAAGTAGCCTGTGAGTTATGAAGGACAATGTAACATATTTTACAATTGCCCCCTGGTCTCTCCTACTACAGTTCAGAATTGCAGAGCAGAGGTTTTTAATTGTACTTTTTGCTGCTTTTTATTGATGGTAATAGTGGAGAGGTTGCAAGCTGGATTTGAATGCCCATTTGCCTTTAGTTTCTTGTTCATGACAGTAGAGAAAGTCAATGATTTGAGCAGTGGAATCACAAAGTGCTGCAAGTAGAGTATGTCAGGGCATGAAAAATCTGGGTTTTAAATGTAGCCTTACTGCTACTTTTATTGATAGTGATAGTGGAGAGAGGAAATGTTGCAAGCCGGATTTAATCTTACATCACCAACATGAGCACCACAGCTCAATGTATTATAGTTTTATTTTATTTTATTTATTTTATTTTATTACTTTCTGCAATTTTAGATTTTCAGTTGTGATTTATTGCTTGTTTCCTCTTGGGGACCAAAAAATGTCCCCATAAAGACAAGAATTCTGGATATTGACATTTTTGAGGGGGCATTTTGTCCTCATAATCATACGGCTTACCAACGTCTGTTTTTAAGTATATTTTTAGTAAATTTGTTGTGAGGTTTCGTCATATTTCATATTTAGTACTTATAAAATAAAGTCAGAATTGCAAGATTTAAACTCGTAATTCTGAGGAAAAAAGCTGTATTTACCTTTGTATTTTTATTTTATTATTATTATTTTTTTTTTATGTAATTACATTTAAATAGAATTTATTTAAATACGTTTATTTACATAAACACTTGTTTGCACTTTGTCATTTGTTAGCTTTAGTTAATGTGTTAACTAACATGAACCAACAATGAACAGTACTTTTATTTTATTTTATTTTATTTTATTTTATTTTATTTTATTTTATTTTTATTTTATTTTGGAACAGTGAAAAGATGATTAAGTGATGAGGCTGTACAGCAGTATTTCTCAACCAAGGATCTGTGGCCTTAAAACTACTGGAATTTATTTATTTTTATTTATTTATTTATTGCTTTTTTATTTTTAATAAAACAGCTTTTGAAACTTCTGGAATGATGATCAGAATTAATAGTGGTTAATTAATTTAATATGTTGAGGCTCCCTGTTAATAAAGCAGTCTGGAAATGAGCATCTTACAGCAGAATTACATCAGAAATGATGTGTTTCTGTCGATTTGGGGTGGGGTCAGAATGTCGCGTCGGAGGGCCGTGGATCCTGCGAGTCACGCGGGTCGAGGGCCGCTGTGGAAAGAGCGGCGAACGCCGACGCTACCGGAAACCTCCAGCGCTAGCGCTCGGATTCGCCTCGTTTCCCGTCGTTTTGCATCACCCGTCTGAAAGGCGGCGCGCGGGAGAAGGGCTCCTGCGACGGGCCGTCCAGGTCCAGCAGCTGGTCATCCTGGCACACGGCAGCTCTTCAGCGAGCCTTTGAGATAATAAGTCCGGCATCTGCCAAGAGAAGGGCTCTGTCTGCCCGGCGAATTTACAAGTCGCTAGTGGGAAACGGAGAGCGGCGCGGAATTTTTTATGCGAGCTCTTTGAATTTTATTAATGTAATGCAAACACGAGCCTTCCAACACATTAAATTGTTGATGTTATGCGAATCCACTCTGGGACCGCAGATTCTCATTAACATTATTTGCATGTTAATCTGCATCTTTTTAATTAGTGATATTATTTATGCACATAATTTCTGCAGCACGATGCCAGCTCATGGGCACATTAATTAATCTACCGAGATACCAAACTGTTCTGCCTCACTTTTATTTGTTTACACGCTGTTCCGAATTCAGGCAAAGTGACAGGGAAAAAAAAAGAAAGATGCCCAAAGAATAAAAG
The DNA here is from genome assembly GCF_022985175.1 of Labeo rohita. NCBI lineage: Eukaryota > Metazoa > Chordata > Actinopteri > Cypriniformes > Cyprinidae > Labeo > Labeo rohita. Next base: position 38,133,073 of record NC_066884.1, on the reverse strand, counting down.
TAAGAAGACAAGATTAACTAAAAGCTCTTTTTGTTTTTCATAATTCATATTGTAATATTAGCCAAATGTCGTGTCTCTTCCCTAAGAGATCGGTTATTCAGTTACACTACCTTGATGTATTATTAAAATGTATAATGGACTCCGGAGGCCCTGCTTGGTTCTCCTCTTCATTTACAGAATACACTCAATGTTATTTTAATCTTCCTACATGGGCTCCATGCATAGGCAATGAGGCCGTATCTCTGGCTCCGCGTCTCCGGAGAGATTGGCCTCGCCGCGCCGTAAACATTTAAATCAAACGCTCAGAACGTGTGTGTGTGTGTGTGTGTGACGGGCGGATGGGCTAATGACAGCGCGTCAGTCCGTGTGTAAAGACTGATAGTGTTTCCTAATCACTTGTACGGAGTGTGTGAGATTATAATGAGGTCATCGAAGAAACGCAGCGCTGCTAAAACGCCTCGTACACTCCAGTCCTCCGTCTAATTATTTGGCAGACTAATTATTCTAATAATGAGTAATTATTGACTCTGTGAGAGAGGTTATCCACCGCAAACAAACCCTCTTTACTGCAGATCTCTGATCAGCGGCTCTCTGTCTAATCGCAGGCACTGTAACTATACATACGTGGGTGTGTACAGTGGTCCAAAAAGCGTCTGACAAATAAGACACAATGTATTCATTGTAAAATAGAAAAAAAAAAAAAAAGGTATTTTTGGATATATTTCATTATTATTAGGACTGTCAAATGATCAACGCATGCAAATTAAAAGTTTAAGTTTGCCTAATAAATGTGTGTGTACTGTGTGTATTTACTATGTTTATATAAATACACACAAATTAATGTATATATTTAAGATAAATTTGTTATTAATGTACAAAATATTTTATTTATATATAATATAAATTATATAAAAATTATAGTAAATATTTGTATATTTTTTTAAATATACAAATGGTTGTATTTATATATACACAATAATTACACACAGTACACACCTTAGGCAAACTCAAACTTTTATTTTGTTTAATATTATTCCTATTATTTAATTGTAATGTATTTTATATAATGTATATGACTATTTTACCATTTATTATTATTTATTGTATTTTTATTTTATCCTATTTCTAAAATGTTTAAATAAATAATAAAACATAATACTTTTTAAATTATTTAAAATTTGGTGTATGCATTTTTGAATGTATTAAATTACACTTTTTTATTAATCATTTATTATTATTATTGTTGTTGTTGTTGTTGTTGTTGTTGTTGTTGTTGTTGTTGTTGTTGCAACAACAACAAGCTTGGGTAAAGCAGTTTGTAATGTTGCATTGTTTCTAAAACTACAAACAAACAAAAAAATAAAAAAATAAACTTTTGTTTT